>NC_087164.1:19032422-19072422 GCF_035594125.1 Scylla paramamosain
ATGATCATGGTCGACTGCTCCATCGACACCAGACAAACTTTATAGGATGCTAACTGGAATTTAGATGGGCAGGTTCCTCTTGGGTACTCAGCGGAGGTTGGCCATTTTCCAGGGGATGTCGATGAGATATGGAACAGGTTGCTGGAGATGGGAACTACAAGGAAGGGTCGTATCTCTCGAGCGATGGGCAGGCACCCCTTCCTTCCTTCCCCTTCCACCACGTCTTCCCCTTCCCTTCTCGCTGCTTTAGAGGTGTCCATTTTCTCGTGAAGGGCTGTTCGTCTCCCCCGTCAACTTAACGCTGCTGCCTCCTAAGGGCCTGACAGTAGGTGATAACGTCGTGAAGGAGGAGCTAGCGACATTGGCGTCCTCCTCATCTTCCTCTTCCTCCTCCTCCTCCTCCTCCTCCTTCTCCTCCTCCTCCTCCTCCTCCTCCTCCTCCTCCTCCTCCTCCTCCTCCTCCTCCTCCCATACCTCAGGACACTATAGTCACTTTTTTCACTCTTTCCTCTGCCTTACTGCTTCCGTCATCCCTTTTAGCTCCTCCTCCTTTGCCGCCTCCCTCATTCCACTCACTTCCCACTCCACTTCCTTACGTGTTCGTCTTCCCATATATATGTGTACTCGCCTTCCCTCTCCTCTCTTCTCCTCCCCCATTACCTCCTCCATCTTCTCCTCCCCTTCAAGCTGGTCTCGGCCTTTTTTTCGCTCCTCTATAAAGTACTTTCCACTCCAGTCTCCTCTCCTCTCTTTCTCTCTCTCTCTCTCCTCCTTGCCTCGCTGCCTCCCTTCATCCCTTCCTTCCTCTCTTCCTCCTTCTCTCCCTCGACATTCTCCTGCGTCCTTCACCTCGAAATTTAACTTCTGCCGTTCACTCATACTGCCTCATACACCACATACTTAGGTTCACCTCCTCCTCCTCCTCCTCCTCCTCCTCCTCCTCCTCCTCCTCCTCCTCCTCCTCCTCCTCCTCCTCCTCCTCCTCCTCCTTGTATTCATCATTGTCCTCTTCCTTATTGCTGTTGTTGTCCTCCTCCTCCTCCTCCTTGTATTCATCATTGTCCTCTTCCTTATTGCCGTTGTTGTCCTCCTCCTCCTCCTCCTCCTCCTCCTCCTCCTCCTTTACTCTCCGCTACTTTAATTCTGCTTTTACTATCCTGCATCTCTTCCTTCAGATTAGTTTAGTGTAGTGTAGCATAATAACCACTCTCTCTCTCTCTCTCTCTCTCTCTCTCTCTCTCTCTCTCTCTCTCTCTCTCTCTCTCTCTCTCTCTCTCTCTCTCTCTCTCTCTCTCTCTCTCTCTCTCAAGGGTCAACAAGTGTGCTGCTGTTTTTTTTTTTCTCCTCTTCCTCCTCCTTGTCCTTTTCGTTTCTGCCTAACTTTCTTTTGTCTGTTCCTTTCTTTTCTGCATGTCTATCTGTCTGTCGCTTTGTCTTTTTCTGTCTGTCTGTTTGTCCGTCTGTCCCCCTTTTTTTATCCTGTCTGTCTGTTTTGTCTGTGTGTCTGTCTGTATCTATCTCTGTCCCAGTCCCTGATCCTGCCTGCTTGTCTGTCTGTCCCTTTTTTATTTCTTGTCTGTCTGTCTGTCTGTCTGTCTGTGTCTGTATCTTTCTCTGTCCCAGTCCCTGATCTCTCTCTCTCTCTCTCTCTCTCTCTCTCTCTCTCTCTCTCTCTCTCTCTCTCTCTCTCTCTCTCTCTCTCTCTCTCTCTCTCTCTCGTCTATACTTCCCTGCCTCCTCCCCGCTCCTCACTGTAGTCAAGTTCATAATGTAGTTCACTGGACATGCTCCCCTGCTAAGCCTGAACGGAGCGGTGTGTGTGTCAGGGGAAGGAAAATGAATGTTAGGAATGTTAGGCATGAGATGGAACCCGAAGCGTCCTGTAGGTACCCACCTCAACCAACAACACGGCACACTCCACCACCACCTAGGCACCCTCCTTTAGCCTCCCGTCTTCTTCTTAGCCTATTCTCTCCCTCTCCTCTTCCCCCTTCTCTCTCCTTCTTCGTCTTCCGTCTTGTCCTCATCTTACACAAGACATCACTACTCCTTTTCTTTTTTTTCCTATTCCTCCTCTTCCTTCTCTTCGCCATCGTCTGCCTCTTCTTCTCTTCTCCCCGTCTCCGCCTATATCTACTTTCCTACCCCTCATCCTACTCTTCCCCCTCGTCCTCCTCCTCCTCCTCCTCCTCCCCACGCCTCGCTGACAAATTTATTTCTCTCATAAAGCCAATACGTTACGGCCGCCCCTTCACCGCCACGTTATTTAAGGGAGAAATTTTCTAGCGTAGGATTTAGGTCATGCTACACAGGGGAAGGGAAGGAAGGAAGGGAAGGGGACGTGGAACAAATTCGCGGCCTGTCTGTTTAGTTCCCGCCCCAACACTTGCTGATAATACTGCAGAGGTTGCTGGTTGTAAGATGATGTGTTTGTAAGTCTTTGTTTAGGTTAGGTTAGGTTAGGTTAGGTTAGATTAGGTTAGGGTGAGGTTAGGTTAGGTTAGGGTGAGGTTAGGTTAGGTTAGGTTAGGGTTAGGTGAGGTTAGGTTAGGTTAGGTTAGGGTGAGGTTAGGTTAGGTTACGTTAGGATGAGGTTAGGGTGAGGTTAGGTTAGGTTAGGTTAGGGTGAGGTTGGGTTGGTTTGTTTGTCAGTAAAGGTTGTTTGTACGTTGATTTGTTGGATTAGTATTGTTATTGTTATTGTTGTTATTATTATTATTATTATTATTATTATTATTATTATTATTATTATTATTATTAATATTATTATTATTACTGTTTTGATGTTCTTTTCTTTCTTTTTCTTTTTGTTCTTGTTCTTGCTCTTGTTCTTTTTCTTGTTCTCTTCCTCCTCCTCCTCCTCCTCGTCCTCTTGCTCCTTGTGTTTTCAGTCTTCCGTAACAGCTATTCTTACTAGTTATTCCAGCGTTAACTGTTTCTTTACCCTTGTTGTTACGTTCGTGTGCGTCATCTGTCATGTTGTTTATGGTATTGGAGATATTTTTTCCTCACTCTCTCTCGTTTCACTTTCTCTCCCTTTCTCATTCCCTTAGTTGTGTTGTTTGCTTCTCTTGTTTGCGCGTCTTGCTGGGAACACCTGTTTTTTTGCTCCCCTGCCAAATATTTTCTCTCTTGTCTTGATGTATTTTCTGTTTTATCTTTTACTTAATTTTTTTTTCTGGTTTTATGAGTTCTCTTATTTTCTTTTTACTTTAACTTTTTTTTCCCCATTTTCTTTATGCATGTTTTGTTGGTTTTTATTATTTTCTAAGTTTTCGTGTATTAATGCATTCGTTCTCCTTTTATATTTTTTATGTTATTTATCTATTGTATTCATTTATTTTTTTAACGAATCTGATTTATATATTTCATTTGAATTTCTTTTATTTACTGATTTATTTCCAAGGATTGTTGACTCTTCATGCATGTTTTACTAATTTAATTTTGTTTACCCTCTATTTGCTACCAAGTGCTTATTCATAATATTTTTTGGCACTTTCGAATGTATAGCTTGCGTGTTAAAGATACGTTGTGCTGATCTTATATATTCTTTTCCGGTATTGTTCTCTCTCTCTCTCTCTCTCTTTCTCTCTCTCTCTCTCTCTCTCTCTCTCTCTCTCTCTCTCTCCCCCCCTCCTCCTCCTTCTGCTCCTTAAAAAACCCTGACAACTCATAAATTATATAATTATCAACAGATCAGAGGATTTCAGGCTTAAAGAAACACTTAACACAATGGAAGCGAGTGCGGAAGTTTCTTATACGTAGGCATCTTCTGTCTTAGAGGAAGCTTCACTCAATTCCAGTTTTTTTTTTTTTCAGTTAACTAAACTTGATTCTAACAGTTTACTCGTACTTCACTAATTAAATGTCTCTGGTGTGTTATCTGCCTAAATGTTTCTTATGTACTGGGTTTTGACTGTGGATGGACTCCCAGAGCGCCTCGTGTCAAGCCGCAGGGATGACTTAAAAAGGCTGACCCGTGTGTGTACAAATTATGCAGGCGAGTAACGGAGTGGCTTGTGCTGTGTGGGAGCCTGTTGTCTGGTGGCGTTGTGATGGCGGTGGCGATGGTGGTGGTGGTGGTGGTGGTGGTGGTGGTGTGTTTTGTCTTTTTTTCATTATTATCGTCGTCTTTGTTCTACTACTTTTTATAATTTTTCTTCTTTTTCCTTCTATCTTTCTTTCTCTTTCTTTCTTTCTTTTTTCTTCTTGTTCTTATTCTTGTTCTTTCTTGTTCTTTCTTGTTCTTTCTTGTTCTTGTTCTTCTTGTTCTTCTTGTTCTTCTTCTAATTCATCGTCATTGTTTCCATTTGTTTTCACATTGTTCTCTCGTTGCTGCTTTTCTTGTTTTCCCTCCTTCTCCTCCTCCTCTTCCTCTTCACCCTCCTGGCTTGTGTCTTAACGGTGACTGGGTGGTCCTCTCATATAAATGTCCAGGTCTATTATACTCAGACTGTCATGGGAAGTCTCACATAATATTCATCTTCTACCTGCCTGCCTGTAAATATCGGAGGAGAGAAAGAAGAACTGGTGAATATCTTGTACTGTTCAGCTTTTTATAAATGTAAGCGCCAGAGGGAGGTAATATAAAAAAAGGTGTTAATGTTTTCTTCTTTGGTGAGGTGCTGGTGGCCTCTCTTCTGCTTTTTTTTACGTGTGTGGTGTGTGAGCTTCGGTTGACTGGTCCTGGGACTGATTCTCTTGAGTCCTGTCGTGTTTACTTATTCATCTCGACGTGTTTTAGTGATGAATGCTCAGATTACACACCTCCTTCAGCAGTCTGAGTGAGTTTGCTGTCTTGTATCCGACGGTCAGAAAGTTACTGCACTAGAATGGCGCCGTCATCAGTTGTACTCATAGCTGTTAACTGTATCCATTTTGGTATTTTGATGAACTGTACGGTATTTAGCATTCTTAATTCTCTTACTCGTATGAAACATTTTGGCAACTAAGAAATCAAAACTTATCAATTTGTATAATATATTTGAGACTGTGAAGAGGTCTACCATTAGAAACGGAAAATGAACCGCGCCGCAGGTGACCAAGGAACTTCAAAAGAAATCAGACACCGTTTCGCTTCCAGTTACAGCTTAAGTGCATTCAGGCCAAGATCCAAGATACCTCACAAACTTTTTTTTTTTTACTGTTGGTGAGATCGAAGACGTTTGTGGACCATATTTCACGCATCGGCGGGCTGTGAGGAGGCAGGCTGCGCACGTGTGTCACAGGCGTGTGTTAAAGGATGCCGCTCCTACTTCTGCGTGAGAACCTACGTCATCAGTTCTGAGTGGACGACGCACAGCCCACTAAAAGATTGTTTGAAAAGGTACAAGCTTGCCCCCTCATCGCTTTCCTTCTCTCTCCTTGATTTCCCAAGGTGTTCCTCTCCTCTCCATTTGCTGTACTCTAACTGCTGACAACGTGCCCAGGTCTCCCAAGCGTGGTGTTTATCTGGCTTCTTTCAAGCAGTCCTCATTGTCTGTACCATTCCTTCGTCATATCTACCACGTCTGTTCCGCAGTAAATATTTACTTACGTTAATATACAGCTTCTTGTAACCAGTCATATGATAAAAAAAAAAAAAATGAAAACAGGCTCAGTATGGTATTTCATATAATCATGCTTTGCTCAGTTTTCATGCTATTCTTCTCCCAGCTTCACATTACTAGTATTGATTTCAATTTATGAAACCACATCTCAAACGTGATTAGCAGACGAAATTATTTTGATATCAGTGACTGTTGGCTGCTTCAAATGACGTGTTTGTCCTCTTGAAGCTTGATCTTTATTCAGATATTTAATATCAACAAGGAGTGTGGAAATTGCATTATGAATTTCACTTATATTTCAAATGCCATAATCATCTAATACATTTTTCTTTTCTTTTTCTTCCAAGATCGTTATTATTTGGAAACTGAATATTTACCTGTCCTTGTTCCACGCGCACTTTTCACTGGCAAATGCTTAAAAAAATGTTCGACTAAAAATAGCAATTTACTGGACTTTCGACCAAGATCATTGCCCTTACGACTCTGGAAGTAATTTGCATCTCATCAGATAACCGATTGATTGACGCAAGGCGCTGGAGAAACGGGGTTATATAGCACCGTGCCTTGGGTAAACATCCGGGAGTGTAGAGGCGAGTGTCCGTGTACCAGGTGACGTGAGTGTTGACAAGGGAATGAGAAGAGCAAAGAATGGGAACTGAATATAACCACATCATGGCACAGACACTTATCCTCCAGATTTGGATGATTCTTTTTTTACCTTTCTTAAGGAATTGGCACTTCTGTGGGCCTTTCCCCCCATCCCCCATTCTTTTGGTTGCCCTAGACCAGTAATCCTCTAACATGAAAAAGATAATAATAAATAAAAACAGCCACATGGTACTTGTAGGTGATGGAGACCTTGAGGCATAGCCCGTTATGCAGAAACATTGCTCTTTCACCACGACTATTTTCAAAGGCCACAGATATGATTAGCCGGGTTCCCAAGAGGGTTTCTCCTGTTAATAATGAAGAAACCTTGTTAATATGTCACTAAAGCCATCAAAACACCTTAAAAAAAAAAAAAAACATGTCAACTCAGCGAGAGCCTTTTAAAATGTAGAAGAGATGCCGGTTAGAGGTGTTTCAGAATATGGTCCGAAGTAACCCATCCAGAACAACCCTAACGTGCGTGGCCCTGTTAGTGTTGCCAGGCGATGCCACTCTGAGGTCGTTACTCCTTCAGGATGGGGTGAGTGCTGTGTTGTTGCGGCTTGGGTACCAGACGGAGTTTTCATTACGGTTTTTTAGTTTATTAAATGGACTGTTTTCTTTCTTTTCATCCATTCCTTTATTTTCGGGGTTTGTTTTCTTTTTTCTATGTATTAGTTTTAGTTTATTAAGGAGGTTACTGTTTCCTGTCTTTTCCTTTCTTTCCTGTATTTTTGTTAAATCAGTTTTGGTTTATTAAATTATTTGTTCATTCTTTCTTTTCCTTTCTTTTTTCGATTTTTTTTTCATATCAGTCTTAACTTATCAAGGATGTTATTTTTTTCTTTCTCTCTCCTCTATTTTCTATCAGTCTTAGATTATCAAGGATGTTTTTCTTTCTTTCTCTTTCTTTCCAGGAAATTTTTCACATCAGTCAATTTGCCAGAGGTTGCTGTGTTTCTTTCCTTCCAGCAAAGTTTTGATATCAACTTTCGTTTCATGGAAGAGATTACAGTTCTTTATTCTCTTCCTTACACTCCAACAAAACTTTCATACAGGCTTTTGTTTATCGAAGACATTATTATTTTCCCTCTCTTCCTTTCCAGCAAAGTTTTCATATCAGCCTTGGTTTATTGAGGAAACTATTATTTCCTTTTTTTTCCTTCCATTTCAGTCAATATTTTTCATATCATCCTTCGCCCTTGTCTTTTCTGCCTTGTGAATATGTAAAATAACCCTTTGACTCTTATTTGGTACATTTTTCCCTAATTTCTGATCACTCTGAGATATCTTTAATTTACTGGGTAGAAATTATAAAAATCTATTCTTTTAAATCATCTTCTTTCTTGGAGCTGCTTATAAAGATTTTATGCATTACCTACTTCAGGTGCTGTTAGTTGTTTCGTATCGCAGTGAAAGGGTTAAGCAAATGCAGTTCATGTAGCTTCCGCAAATACCTTGGGAAGGACCAATATGTTTGTGTCTGTTTGCTTTTCACTTTGTATTCTATTGCGTGAATCGTCCCTTCTGTGTGTCTCTCATTAGACTTATAATGAAGGAGAGAGAGAGAGAGAGAGAGAGAGAGAGAGAGAGAGAGAGAGAGAGAGAGAGAGAGAGAGAGAGAGAGAGAGAGAGAGAGAGAGAGAGAGAGACACGCGAGAGAGAGAGAGCTCCACAGACGCTCTCTCTCTCTCTCTCTCTCTCTCTCTCTCTCTCTCTCTCTCTCTCTCTCTCTCTCTCTCTCTCTTTCTCTTCATAATTAATGTATAAGGCTGGAACAGCTTTTCATGGAAGCGCTTTCAACAATTACTAATAGTAATTTACTTTTATGTGGATGAACATGGGAATATACTTGCATATATAAACTCGTATATGTACACACACACACACACACACACACATACACACGCACATTACGTAATGAGTGAGTATATTGAAAACAAACTCAAGAGCGTTTCACTTCATGTGGTTTAGTTTGGTAGCAAAAAGTATTATCTGAAACTAGGTGAGCATTATTTTCGTTCTTGAGTGACAGGCTCATTAGGAATATTTTTGTTTTTGTGCGTTGCATCAGGAATTTTTATTCCCGAGCCTCGCTTGCTCTCCCTGCGTGCAGAATATTAAGTGAACGCAATCTAACGGGCCCGCTGCCTCGCCCCGTGAAAGGTCACCCACCTCCCCAGTGGAGGCGTAAATGGTTTTCACCACTGGCGTCTGGAGTAAGTGCCGCACATACCTTACTTAATACGCCTTCCGCGCCCTGCCGCCAAGCCATTTGGAATTTTATTCTCTTATTATTTTCCTCCCTGGCACAACGGCTGGGAAAGAACCACGGCACTGGGAGGAGACTTGTGGTGAACACTGTCTGAAACCGTATAGGCGTCGAACGAGGCATTAGTATTGAGTTTTGCTGTGGTGAAATTTTTTGTTTGTTTTTTTTCTTCCAGGCGTCACACTGTTTGGACCGTATTTCTAAACATGTTTGGCTTTCATACGTACTGTTTTGAAAGGCTACATAATTAATTAGTTGAGTTCTCATGATTTTTTTTTATTAGTGATGTTGAATGTATGTAAAACAATCATTAAGTCATAGAATCACACTTAAAACCCAAACAACTTCCAGTAGAACTAAAAGTAGTTGAAATAAGGCACTGAAACATTTAAGAATATGGCCGTGTTTTGGAATCATAGGCGATAAAAGGTGGTACTGACTTTTTTATTATATATTTTTTTTCTTTGACTTTTCGCTGTTATATTGTTTTAGAGATGGTGTGAAACGTTATATTAACATCCGTACTTTACTTAATTTTTCATACCTTTATTGGATAGCTGGAGGCGAACTAACTCTGTAAATTGTCTGAGCTATGGGACATCAATAATATTATGAGGTGGTATGTAACTATGAGTACGAAGAAGCGATAGCTCTCCTACACCGCACCGCCCCCCCCTCCACCCCCCCCAAAAAAAAAATGCCGTGGGGCAGGATTGAACTTGCAGCTTTTCAGCCAATGAAGAAAAAGATGAAGACGGTGATTCCTTACTAATTCTTCCTCCATATCCTGCTCAGATATTTAGTGATGCTGCTGAAGGAATGTTCTTTTTGTTACTTGTCTCACTGTGACGTCAGAATCTTTCTTATATGCCTTGGTAACCATTATTCCATATTAAATCTCTCTCTCTCTCTCTCTCTCTCTCTCTCTCTCTCTCTCTCTCTCTCTCTCTCTCTCTCTCTCTCTCTCTCTCTCTCTTTCCATCATCAAAACTCCCTCTCTCCTAAGGTTTAACTTCCGCTCATTTGCATTATCTATTATGTCTTCGCATTCATCCCGCTGTCACCTGCCTGTCCGCGCCCTGACAGCCACGAAAAAGTGTGTTTGCCTGCGCCGGTGATAACTTCATCCACAACATAGCGCCTGCCACAGTACCGGCGATGCCACCCTATTATGGCGCCTCACATGATAATGCTAAATATGGAGAGACTGCACCACTTTGTTCAGTGTCCAGTACTTGATTCATAGCAAACAGAAATGGATAAGTAGAGATGTTGATATAAGTATTAATATAGATTCATGTCCAAATAGAAAAAAAAAGTTTTATATATATATATATATATATATATATATATATATATATATATATATATATATATATATATATATATATATATATATATATATATATGTATATAATCATGTTTGATATACTACTGCGTATGGAGAAAATTAGAACTCTGAAAATCACAAATGAATCTACTCAACCTGTTGTTTGGAATTACTGCTGAGAAAGATACAATATGATGCACACACAACAATAGGAATAATTCTGTTTGATGTATGAATGAAGTTTCAAAATCCTAAAAAAAAAAAAAAAAGTTAATTCATATAGTTTATTTAGCGCTGCTTTTAAAAAGAAAATCAAGTGTAAGAAAAGAAAACCACCATAAGAAAGGAAAAATATTACAGTTTAGCATCTAAAGTTAATAAAGCGGGTGAAATGTGCTAGTTTGCTATTTCATGTGAAGAGCGGAGAGAATGAGCGTGGAAAGTAGAGTAAATTATGCGCAGTGGGACAGCAGGAGATGATGGTCAGTTAGTGTGAAAGCTGAGAAGAGTGACTGTAAAAAATGAGGATACAAGATAGCAACATTATGGCTGGAGATGTGAAGCACTCCACTGTATAGGAGAAAGTAACTGAAGATAATGGTATAAGAAGTAAAAGATAGACTTTGTAATTAAGCTTCAGAGATTTAATACTCATCGTTACAAGACGATAATGTTTGAGACGAAGAATCTTTTGTTCATATTATTTGAAATGTTGTATGGAAATACGTCGCTCTTGGTCAAAGAACAGATAAGTACTGGAGACACCTTTGCTAAAATTAAACGACAAAAAGTGGACAAATTGCAACATGTCATCCATCAAAGTGAACAAATGAGTAGTTAGATGAAGCGATACTGAAATAAATTTGTAACTTTTGTTTATTTTTCTTAGTTACAAATTTTTGTCTTTAGTTTTGACATTCAGGTTTTAATCAACCCATGAAATGGCCTTTTTCTTCATATTTCAAATTTGTTTTACTGTTTTTTTATTTACATGACAAGAATTTATTTGTTCTCCCGAGTTGGTGACACAAATATCGATGATCGATCTGGAATTTCCATGAGTATTGAATAACTTTTACATTCACACTTCTACATTCGAAAGTAATGTTTGCATTTTTATTAAGGTAAGAGATACAATACACACACGTGGAATATTTTCAGTGCTCTCCGTCTCCTGCAGCGTCTCGTTTTTCTACCCTTGTGAGGAAGCAAAAAATAATCCAGAAAAAAAGCGTGGAAAATTCACTTTTGTATTTCAGTCAGTTCCACATGAGCACGATACAGTGAAAGTTGCTAAGTATAATGGCATGGCTGTTCTATAGGCGGGTGTGATCATTAAGGCGTTATTAACACTCGCTTTAGATACACGACCTATCTTTTCTAATCTCCTTTCCCTGCCTCTCGTTAATCAGTATTACTTAAAGCTGCGTGGCCTCGACGAACACACCTGTGCAGTGAGTTATACCAACAATTTGTTACAAAAAACAGCACACTCTGATGATTCATGTAGCCGTTATGTAAAATTTACCTAGGATCTTTCGCTCCTTCAAAAAAAAAAAAAGAATAAATTAAAAAATAAATAAAAAGACGTGAAAATTGTATCTCATTGAACCAGCTGCGGGTACTTTGAGTCACCGGTGATGTTGTAACACCAACCGTTACTGAATGAAGTAAACATACGTGGTACACTTGCACTTCATGATAATTACTCTTGGCAATAGCATGCTTAAGTTATTCAGTCGTAATGAGTGGAAAAGATAGCAGCATTACCATGGTTAAAAAAAAAAAAATAGTGCGTTGGTTATGTGCTACGGTTAAGAAGTACTTGGCAGTAGGTATATAACTTATCTTTAAAGCAAATAGGAATATATTATTGTTCATTGAGTAGCTTTGGTCATCATTGCCATTCTGGGAGAGACGTAGTGTGCACGGAGATAAGCTTGGAGAAGGAATCATAGCAATAGGCAGGATGAGTGTATGAAGACTAGCGTGCGGAAAAGGTCGTGGAATGAAGAGAACTGGAGCAGAGAGGAGCACAGGCGTTATACAGCCGCCCTGTCCACTCAGCCATGGCCTCCTCCTTCATGCTCCTGAGGGTCGTGCCAAATACGTACCTACTATCATCAGCATGACTTCCTGTGGTTAAGCTCAACCAACTGTGACTTGTCTAATTACGTAATTAGTGGGTTCTTTCGTGCATGACGTGTGTGGTCCTGCCACTACATACCCCGCTTTTATTATATTTTTATTTTCATGGCATGTATTGGAGACTCGCCTGAGACTATAAAAAGAAAAAGGCACGCTCAGTTGCCGCTCTATTAAAAGTATTTAGAAGTATATAGGAAAAGCGTTCAAAATTGTGAGGTCAGATTAGTCCCAGAGGTTTCTCCATACTCCCGCCCTAAAAAAAAAGTTCAAGTTTCAGTAAGGCAGACAAAGCAGAAAAGGCAGAGCGTTGTAGAGTTTGCCGGTGAAAGGCATGAAGGAGTGAAGCTGGTGGTTAGGTGTCATTAGTATGGTGGACAGAATATGGGAGAGAGTAAGTAGAAAGTTCTCTGCAGCGAGACTAAGAAAGGGTTGTGGAAGGTATGCAGTTGAGAAGCTGAAAAGAATAGTAACTGCAGAATTAACGGTAAGACAAAGATATATATAGCGCTGCAGCTGAGTTTAACAGATAAGAGACTGTCAGTAAAGGATGATAGTTGATGAGACAAAAAGGCTTGACTTCATCCTGTTATAAAGAGCTGTGGTAGTGGAGTCCGCCCCGCACACTATACTCGTACATAAGCTTGCTCCATGTATATAGTCAACTTCTTTTATGAAAATTGACGTCGACGACACAGAAACCCTAACGAAATTACATAAACACTATATATTGTCTGACTTTCAATGAGTGGTAACTAGTTGGGGAACCTTGGTTGGAAACATGGTAATTAATATCTTACCCCATTCACTGACAATTTCTAAACTTATTCATTCACCAGTTGTGAGTCAGGATAGAGTAAGTGTAGGTTTGACTGATGTGGATGAAAAACAGGAGATGACGTTTAATTCCTGCATTACAAAAAAACAATCATAGTAGATGTAGAATCTTCTGTTGATATCCAAAATAAAATTAAACTAATGCCGTGGTAGTGAAGGTTAATATTGACTGTTATTTACTAATTATTTGAGGTTATTTTAGGTTATCCTTCCATCGACCACCACCACAACCAACAACAACAACAACAACAACAACAACAACAACAACAACACAGTTACGTCGTGCAAAATTAAGTGGCCCCGTGGACTTGAGTTTTCAACCCCTCTCTCTTTCCCAGTGAGTCTTTCCCTCCCGCTGGATATGCCTCACTCCCTTCTCCTCTTTTTCCTTCTTTCTTGCATCATCCTCCGTCACCCTCATTCACCCTTTTTATGTATATTGTCTTCTTAAATGTATCCTTACTCCTCCCTACTTTTTTGTCGTATCTTCTTCCTTGTCCTCGCTTCTCTTCTTTGCCCATTAGTTTTTTCGTCTTCTCTTCCTGCTCTTAACTTTTCTTCCTTCTGCACTTCCCCTTCATTTACTTCGTGGTGATGGCAATATTGATGGAAATTGAGAATGGGTTTCCTGGTTATTTATTTATTTCTTACAAAAACTTCCAATCGCCTTTTTTTTTCTATTATTTACGTTTTCAATCCTCTATCGCCTTTTAAAGCTTGCAGACTTGGTGTGTTGCATATCCAGGTATTGTAGTTTCATATCTCCCCTTCACTGGATATTGATCCCCTTCTTGATCCTCCATTCATTCCTGTTGGATCTCCCTTCTCACCTCTGCCTTAATTAACCCTTTCACGACGAGACAATTGTTCCCATAATCACCTTAAACTTTGTAGACACTTAATTTTTTGAACTCCGGTCTTTTACATGGTTCTACAGACTGGAAAAAAAAAGCTAAATTAACCTATTTCTTTATGTGTGTCCTTCCAAACGTTTTTACAGTGGCCTGAATGTTAACAATGGAAGACCGCAGCGGCGAAAGAGTTAACGTGACACGAGTAGACGACAGTGGCTGTGATGTACCTTCTTGAATTGTTGCCACGTACCTCTCCATCCTCCAGAACTCAAGTATTTACCTGCCTTAGTTCAGGGTTTTGTTTATACACTGCAATTGCTGGTCAGGATTTGTGTGTATATAGTGATTTTCCAGGACTATAGGTATATATATATATATATATATATATATATATATATATATATATATATATATATATATATATATATATATATATATATATATATA
The DNA here is from genome assembly GCF_035594125.1 of Scylla paramamosain. Lineage (NCBI taxonomy): Eukaryota > Metazoa > Arthropoda > Malacostraca > Decapoda > Portunidae > Scylla > Scylla paramamosain. Next base: position 19,046,505 of record NC_087164.1, read on the forward strand.
TATATATATATATATATATATATATATATATATAATTTTTTTATTTATTATTTTTTTTTTCTCGTATGTCATTGTTGTTATTTAAAACTCGTGAATAGCATAGCATGGCTCGGTGTGAAAGATTATTTTTCCTTGCTGAGTTCTATAAAGCAAATATGACAGTACATAGCATAGCAGTACATTCCAATATGTTCGATTTTTCTTTTGGAGTGGCAACTCGACAAAGAAGCACATGATAATTCACACACACACACACACACACACACACACACACAAGTAGTATTTTCTATCGGCGGCAGTGGTGCAGCGATAGGCGGGCAGGCTGGCAGTCTTCCTGGGGACATCGGAAGGAGAGACAACCTTTATAGTGATGCCAAAAGCAGATAAACCACATATCGCCGCCACTGCGTCTCCTCGGCTCCCAGGCGCTGGCACTCCGGGTTCGACTTGGAGATATTCGATGCTTTTATGGCCAATCTTCCACTGACTGTAAACCTTTAGGGGCATAAACACTGCTATGGCAACGCTAATATTACTACCGGAGAGGAATAAGAGAAGGAAAGAGAGAAAATAGAGGAAAAGTTATTGAAGTGTAGTGTTGTAGTCTTAAAGTCTTCAGGTCTAACTTGGCGTATAACATAATCAAATGACCCTTTAAATCTGGCATGTTTCCCGGGACAGACGAGCATTTGGGCGTGCCTGCTGGAACGTAATGACTGCCTAACCCCGCGCCCCGGCTGCGTCCCCTTCGGAATGGCCTGGTCGGGGCGAGGGTGATGCTTGTAATCACTCCCTCACGAGCCTGCGCCGCGGCCCTCCATGCGTGTATTATTGTGGAGGTAATAGGCGCCGTGCCGGGAACACCCCAGACCCTCAATTAGGTGTCAGGTTAAGCTCTCACGCTTCAAGGCCTAATGTTCGTGCAGCGTACAGCGGGGTGGGCCTGGGACGTGATTTTAGCTGTTTTGTAAAATTGATGATACACATCACCTTATTACTAAAGCTTGACTCGACCACATTCCTTTCTGGGTTACGTAACAACATCCATTGGGAATTTTCGGGTGAAGAGAGTGCTTCGTGTGGTGGTGGTGGTGGCGGTGCTCGGCTCACTTGGACTTTATTCCCGGCACCATCGAGGGCGAGGCGGAGGACAAGGGCAACCCATGCAGACAAAGAAAGGTTACAGGTAAGTTTACATGAACTTACTGACCTGTTTCGGGAGACTCTTTGTTAGGGGCGGCGGAGGAGGTATGGATCAGTAATTGCGGCGTCGTGGCCGTGATAAGCAAGTTCTTTGTGGACAAACAAATGACGGAAGATGATTGCCTGTGTTTCCGGCACACTCGAAGCACACAGTGGGTCGTTAAGGTGTTATTATTTCCAGGACTAGTCTGGCTACACTCAGAGCGTGTGATTAGCTTGACTTTGATGCATAGAACCTTAGCACGTTCACGGTACACGAACGTCTGCTTCCTTATTTCGTTCCCGTTGTTCCCTTGTCGCAGTTCCTCCTTCTCGCGTCTCTTACATCCTCTTAAATGTTCCTCTTTCACCTCTCCTCTATCCCTCCCTCTTATTCCCCCAACTCACTCCCTCCACTCCTGTCCTCTTTCTCCCCATCCCTGCCTCCCTACCACCTTCCTTCCCTTCCTCAAGAAATATACTAGTCAGGTGGTGGCTTCGTGAAGGACCTCCTCTTCACCTCACCTGTTAATAAATCGCACTCGTTCTCCTCTTCTTCGCGACCCGCTGACCCACGTGGCCACCCGCAGGAGAGGGTGTGAATAGCGGAAAATGTTGCGCTGTGGGGGACCTGCTCTGGTGTAGGGATGGGAAGAGGGTGCATCAACGAAAAGAAGGAACGTAGAGTGAGAAGAGGGTGTGTATAGGCAAAGGTGTGTGGGACGAGACCAAGGGGTGCTTAAGTGAGGGTGGAAGATGTAGGGGTTTGAATAGGGTATGTGTAGGGCTGAAAGTGTGTATAGGGGAGGTGCTGCGGCTACAGGAGACTATTTAAGGGGTGCTAGGGATCGGCCTGGTAGGAAGAGAAAGTGTATGGTGCTACGGATGATTGAAATGTGTGTAGTGATGATGAGTTGGCAGATGATGGAACATGGAAAGGTGTTAGAGTGAGGAAGGATGCGTGTTTAGAAGACGTGAGATGCAACGCCAACGTGTAGGAAATATAGTGATGAGTAGGGGTACTGAGGGTTGGTTGACAGTCCTCCCCCTGGCGCGTACCTAGCTCTTGTTACCTGTGATGACACACTTCTTGCCTCGTCTGATGGCTATCTGCCTACTACATTTTCTGATCCCTTGTTTATTTCTCTTGTTCCGTACTGTCAACATGTATTTGCTCGTTTACGTATCTTTTTCTTTATATATTTCATGTATTTGTGATTCATGTCTCATTTAGTTAAGTTTTATTATAAGATTTAAAGAATTGCCTTTATATTTCACTATTGCCTTTGTTGCAATAGTGAAAGATAAAGATCTGTTATTGTTTCCCCTCTTTGAATGTCATCAGCACTTATTATCATTATTTGTCTGCCTGTCTCTCAGTTGATCTCGTATTTTTTTATTTACAATCTGTTTGTCTTGTTTAGTTATTTTCTTTATAATAATGTTTAAGGAAGGACATTTTGGTAAAATTCATGTGTCAGCGTAGTTACTTAACATGTCAACACACTGGAGCAGTAATGATGGAGTAGTGTGATGCTTTTTTTTTTTTCAGGGTGAATTGAAAGGAAGACTCGCTGTCTCAGAAGAAACGTGTGTTATCATTATCGTTGTTATTGTAAGCGGCACGAAACGGAAGTTTACCATACAATTAGGAGACGTCTTCATAAACACTTCTTTATCTTAACTTTTTACACGTAACATACTTTAGTGGAGGCTATTACGAATTTCGATTTTACTCTCATGATTTTAGTGATGATTTGATAAAAATTTTGTACCTTTATTGGGAAACCGTCCATGAAAACCAGTCAAATAATCCCTGTAACCTTTGAAAATAGTTCTGGCGAAAAAATAAAACGTTTAAGAATACGAGCCAAGATGCTGTAGAAAGAAGTGAACTTGTTCATGTCCCTTAATGCTAATCCAATCTCCCATCCATCCAGCCATTCATCCATCCACTAGAGTTCAGATCCTTGACAGCCAAGAGAAGTAAATGCCATTGCTAACTCTTTGACTTCTAATATATGACTACTGTTACCTCACTGAGTAAACGAGTTAACAGAACAACAAGCTACGGACAGTGAAACATTTGAACTACTTGTACACTATCACTTCTTGTCTTGTCATGAGGATGTTTCAGAATTGTACTTTTAAATCTATACCATCTTCGATAAAACCAGAGAGGTTGTAGTCTACCCATACACCTATTAGCGTAAAGGTTACCCAGATTACCCATTAAATCACTGGCCAACTTACAGCATCTACAGGGGGTTAATAGAGTCATCTGGAGAGTACATTGGCCTTGTCTAGTAACATAAGAGTCAAGAACCTGCTGCCGAAAGCTCAGAGGTCAGTGAAATGGTTGAGGTAATTCGGCTGGGAAGGTTAAGTGAGCCACCTTGTATATGAGTACATGTTTCACTCCTTCACTTTCACCTACATTTTTTTTTCTTTTTGTGTATACGTATCGTTGTAATGACTATGAAATGTTTGGTTAAAAATTAGTGTTTTTTTTTTCTTTTTGGTGGTGTTACGTCGTGTGTGTGTGTGTGTGTGTGTGTGTGTGTGTGTGTGTGTGTGTGTGTGTGTGTGTATGTCGACCATCTATACCGCGAAATCTCTTGTCCGTGTTCCATTGTCCGACTTGATGCTCGTGAAAAGTTTCATTGATTTGTCTAGTACTTCACCTCCCCCTTCCTCCCTCCCTCCTACACACACACCCTCTCTCTCTCTCTCTCTCTCTCTCTCTCTCTCTCTCTCTCTCTCTCTCTCTCTCTCTCTCTCTCTCTCTCTCTCTCTCTCACTACACAACTATTTTTTTTTTTTGCATTAGTACATACAGTACACTTTGCATATCAGTACAAATTAATATTTTACAGGTCTAGTCTGTCGAGTGGGAAGATACAAACCTACATTCTAATTAAATTATGCAGACTAACTGAGTGTTTAGGTATTTTCACGATAACCACAATGCACAAATATGTATATACATAGGAACACAGATTTATCGCACACTTTAAAGAAAAGGAAGATGACTGCATCCGTTATTTTTAGCCAGAATACGCAATCGTTATGGTAGTCTTATGGAAATATGTACTTTATGTCGTGTAGGTAAACAAGAACTGAAGTGTGACCGAAAAATAGCTTTACATGGCCTGGAACCCGAACCTGGCTGTGTGTGTGTGTGTGTGTGTGTGTGTGTGTGTGAGAGAGAGAGAGAGAGAGAGAGAGAGAGAGAGAGAGAGAGAGAGAGAGGTGAGGCGAAGCGAGGCGCGTAATGTTAGCCGATGGATGGGAAGTGCGTGTGTACGACATAGGACAAGGGTAGGCCAGGGTATGGTAAGGTACGGCACGGCAGGATAGGGCAAGATAGGAAAGGCAAGGTAAAGCAAGGCATGGTAGGGCAGGGTCTATACTACGAAATACACACACACACACACACACACACACACACACACACACACACACACACACACACCACATCCCCTAGAAAGCCAGCCAGCGAGCGAGCCAGCGAGCCAGGCAGCGCCAACCAGCCGACCCAGTGACTTCCCATCCCCTTGTGGCGTCCGGCTGTGGGAGAAAATTACACACTCTACAAATCGATTTTTTCTTCCCGCAAGTATTTTTTATTCGGACCTGACGTCGTGGGTCTCCCGGGTGTGGCAGAGTAAACCGCCTTGGCCACGGGAGAGAGAGAGAGAGAGAGAGAGAGAGAGAGAGAGAGAGAGAGAGAGAGAGAGAGAGAGAGAGAGAAAAAAAAGAGAAAAGAAAGAGAGGCCCCTGGAAAGTTTTGTAAATTTCAAGGGTTGTGTTGAGACATGACAAGAGGAAAAGATGGGTGACGGGAAGTCTTGGAGGAGGGACATAGGTCTACAAGGAATGAAAGTTAAGTGAAAGGGAGAAATGGAGGGAGAGAAAAAGGTTAACGGGAGACGAAAGGGAGGGAAGGAGGGACTTTGAACTAACGGTAATACAGGAATGAAGGAGTAGAATTATAGCGAAAAGAATTTAGGGAGGAAGAGAAAGGGAGGTATTGGCAGAGCTACTCAGTGTGAAGGAGGAAGGGGAGGGTGTGACAGGATGGAGTACGACTGGTCAGCGAGAGGGAGGGAGGAAGAAATGGGAGGGATGGGAGGAAGTAGTGATCCTTAACATGGAGAGAGATGGGAAATTGGGGAGTGTCTTCGGAAGTGAGGAAACCAGTGGGAAGGAGAGAAGGAGGGAGTTTGTCTGGGAGTAACGGGAGGGGAGGGAGGGAGGGAGAGAGTGCAGGCCCTGTCTAAAGAGGGGAGGGAGGGAGGAAAGGAGCTTGTCTAGCGGGAAGAAGGGAAGAAACTTGTCGAGCGTGAGAGAGGGAAGGAGGCTCCCTACCACGAGGGAGGGAGGGGTAGAGGGAGGGAACCAGGGAGGTTGGAGGGAGGGAGACAGAGCAGAGGGAGGGATGAATGGAGGAAGAAAGGGAGGTGTAGAGGAAGGCTGAGAAAGCAAGATATTTGCAATGCATGGCTGCTCCTATGAGAGCCGTGTCTAGGGCTCCGTGATGGCGCGCCGCTGAAAAGATCTCGATATTCAAGTATAAAAACGCGAGGAGAGCGTATTATTTGCGCTGCCCGGCGAAAGTTAAGGAGCTTGAGGGCTCCGCAGCCTTGGTGTGGATGGTGGTCACGCTTGTAGACGCTGTAGGTGCAGGTCGCCCGTCACCTGGCCCCACCGCACCTGCACCTCACCTCTCCGCCTGGCCATTCCCCTCCCTGCGCCGCTGCACTCCCCGCACCTCCCGTGTGAGTGTCCCGTGTAGCCATCTGTCTCACCGCCATAAATTGTGTCTCGCAGCGCCGGACACCCTCTGCCCGGCCACCAGCTGTTCCAGGGCCGCGTGTTCATCACCTTTACCAATTACCTCGTTAAGGGATAACATCTACGGGGCACCGGCTCACCGCACCCACCGCCCCTCGCTTCCGGGGCCTCACCGCGCTCCATGCACCCACTGCACTAGTTTTTATAGGCGGAGATTTGCTTCAATTACGTAATCTAAAATAATTTGTGGCCCGTAATAGGGTTGTGAAGCTTGCTATTATTTTTTCATTTTTATCTTATTCGTTGAGTGTTCCCAGTGCGTTGACTTATTTCCGTAAGGTTTTCTGTTACGCTTGGCGAGTTGCGACTGTTATTCTTATTCTTCTGAGGCTTTTCTTTTTTGCCTGTTTTTGTTCAACGCCAGAGTTTCGTGGTATTATACAGCTACAGCGGCACTGCCTCCACCACCACCACCACCACCACCACCACCACCACCACCACTACCACTACTGCTCTACTGCTATCACTACCATCACCATTACCACTATCAGCAGTACTAACCACTTCTGCAATCACTACTTCTACCACCACCACCACCCCCACCACTACTACTCTACTGCTATCACTACTATGACCATTACCACTATCAACAGTACTAACCATTTCTGCAATCTCTACCACCACCACCACCACCACCACCACCACCACCACCACCACCACCACCAACAACAACAACAACAACAACAACAACAACAACAACTACTACTACTACTACTACTACTACTACTACTACTACTACTACTACTACTACTACTACTACTACCACTACTACCACTACTGCCACTACTACTACAACTACACTCATTCATACCACAAACCTAAAGTGAAAAAAAAACACGACATACATCCCTCACCCCACAAAAAAAAAAAAAAATAAAGAGAAAACAAATATGAATGAATAGTCACTCTTACATGCAACACCACATCTCCAGGCAACACAATAAAGAACAACTACTATACCACAAATATTTGCCACGGTTGAACTAACTATGAGGGAAGAAGAAGAAGAAGAAGCAGCGGCATCTCAGTGGCTATCATTTGGAACTGTTTGACCACACACCTGACACCCGACTCCTCATTTCCCCACCGGAGCCAACACCAATCACCGACACTCCGACACCTGAGCCTTGGGCCATTGTGATGAGTGAAATTATATAAACAGGTTAATTCCCTCTGATTGAGAGAGAGAGAGAGAGAGAGAGAGAGAGAGAGAGAGAGAGAGAGAGAGAGAGAGAGAGAGAGAGAGAGAGAGGTGATAAAAGGTACCTTGGAAATAGAAACAAAAAAGCGAATTCCGAAAATGAAATACAGTTTCCGGATACACTTACGATCTATTTAATTTGTGTTCCTGTTACCGTAGAAAGAGAGAGAGAGAGAGAGAGAGAGAGAGAGAGAGAGAGAGAGAGAGAGAGAGAGAGAGAGAGAGCGTTCACATACCTAATCCTGTAAATGCAAACAATTGGGATTTGTCGGTGCTTTCGTAAACAAGACACCTTCCTGAATGTAAGAGAGACTGGCTGAAGACAACAAAACTGAAAAAAAAGACCCACTGAAAACGCCAATTATTTAAGAAAACAATCCAAAAGCAAATCCAAAATAACATAAATTAGCCATCTTGTTCTTGCAATCAACTGGTGTGGGGCTGAATGGGCGACAGTAAGGGCAGCAGAGGGGCATGTATAGGGGTGGCGTGTAGTCTTTGCGAAGGTATAGGCGTTGTGTTCTTGTCGTGGACGGAACAAGGGGAAGAGGGGGTTGGGATGTGACAAGGACAGGGGCACAGTGGTCGTAGCGTGGGCCAAGCAGGGAATAAGAGAGGTTAGCCAGAGGGACGGGCGGCGCTTGGTTTGGGAAGGAAGGGTCTACTGGCAGTCCTCTTCCTCTATACAAATACTGTTGCTTTTACTCTGCAATTTTCTGCGTTTTTACTGCCTTTTGTTTTTTTTTCGGTGTTTTTATTATTTAGTTCCTTGGTCGTGTGGCGTGACTGGTAAGGTGTAAGAGAGAGCGAGGGAGAAAAAGAAAGAAAAGGAAAAAGTTGAGTAGAGGAGTGTTTCATTGAACGTGTGTGACTTTTTTTTTTTTGTGTGTGTGTGTGTGTGTACTTTGCGAAAGCCTTTTGTTCTGCTCAATGCACGGAAAGAGAATAGTTAGGCACGTTTTCTGGGCCAAGCTTTGATGTAGGTGTTTACTTTTTTTTCTCTTTCTCATTCAAGCAATCATACCACATGACTAAAAGAGAAAAATATGTGTGTGTGTGTGTGTGTGTGTGTGTGTGTGTGTGTGTGTGTGTGTGTGTGTGTGTGTGTGTGTGTGTGTGTGTGTGTGTGTGTGTATGTGTGTGTGTTTAGACGTTGTTATTTTTTTTTAATAAGCATCACTTTATTTGATCAAATCTATAAAGTGAACCTGCCCTGCACCACAATGATTTTTTTTTTTTGTTATGTATATATACACCACATCTGTATGACTAGTTGCCTTCAGTCAAGTTACCTTTTCTTCGCTGAGTGTACCAGCTTGCACACACCCCATCAAGGCTCATTTTCCATACCATTAACTCGCATTTCATCAAAAGTCAATGTAAAGAAGCTGTTATTAAAAAAAAAAAATCCCTTCAGTGTTATAACCTAATCTTCCTGAGCTCCTTCCGCCTCCCAGGTGACACGCATACCTGCCACAGAGGCGCGCCAAGCCACACAGGTGCGCCACTTCCTTGCCTGGGAGTCACGTACATACATCGATTTATTTCATTTCCTCAGACTGATATTTTGTGATTGATTTCCATACCAGTGCGTCAGGTTGTGATGGGAACGTAAACACTGGTGGAGTTTTTATTGTGCTGTGCTGTGGATCAAGTATTCACAAAGCCACTGTAGTTTTATTTGTTTACCTGTCTGTAGAAATGTAAGTAAAAAAGAAAAGTGGTATTCAGGTGAATGTAACAGGTGGGAATCTTTCATTGTGTGAGTTCGCGGATGAATTATTCACAGTCACTGTTGTTTTATTAATTCATTTGTCTGTGGAAAGGAATAAGTATTTCCGTGCATGTAACAAGTAGGAATGTTTCATGTAAGAGAGTGGTATTTGTCTATTGATAGAGTTGAAGTATGTACATATGAAATCAAGTTTGTTTTCTTTATATATTTGCACTGACAACACACACACACACACACACACACCATACACACACACACACAGTACAGTTTAGGCAGCGGAGCGTCGGTTAATCTTCACAGACTTGCTCCTCCATGGTCTGCCAAACCATATTTGCATGTCTTCCTCAACTATTGTAAGAGTTTTTTCTTTCCCCACCGAACCGTCAGAGTCACGCTTTAGCAGTCTTTGACCCGGCATTGCGTAAGACTTGCCTGAGCTGAGCCTCCACCCCTCTCCCCTCCCGTCCCTGGCCAGCCCGTCCCTCTCCCTGAAAACAGCAGTAAGGACGGGCGTGTACACCGGAATACATTATGAGCCACGACCTCAGTGCAGGATATTGCCCCAATGCATGCGAGTTCTGTCTTTGCAGCGTTGCCTTGCCGGGTCTGGCTGCGTCTTTGAAGGTCCCCGACGTGAGAGAGAGAGAGAGAGAGAGAGAGAGAGAGAGAGAGAGAGAGAGAGAGAGAGAGAGAGAGAGAGAGAGAGAGAGAGTTGCATTTTGTTTTTCAGTAATTGGTGGTATGTACGTAGAGCCTGAAGCTTCTCGCTGTATAATTGAGTAGAGAGAGAGAGAGAGAGAGAGAGAGAGAGAGAGAGAGAGAGAGAGAGAGAGAGAGAGAGAGAGAGAGAGAGACGAGTAGCGGGAAATGGAAGGAGGAGGAGATGGAAGGGGAGCTGCCAGTTGGAAGATGAGTGGAACGGGGCTGGTTTGTGAGGATTACGTGATCGTTGAAGTCAGCAGGATTATCTACACCCGCTGAACCAGGTGGAAAGAGAGAGAGAGAGAGAGAGAGAGAGAGAGAGAGAGAGAGAGAGAGAGAGAGAGAGAGAGAGAGAGAGAGAGAGAGAAAATGTTATAAGTTTGCACCAAGATGAGTGATAATATTGGTTATCCTTTCTTAAGAGCTACGTTTTCTCGGTTGATTTTGCGTCACTGTTTTTTTTTTCACCTTTTCACTGTCAGTATTTTTTTTTTATGTAGAGATCTAAGTATATCTTGTTATTAATCATTTACTCGTATGTGAGACAGTGTTATGTTGATTAGCTATGGCTGATGAACTACTACTACTACTACTACTACTACTATTGTGTGTGTGTGTGTGTGTGTGTGTGTGTGTGTGTGTCAGAGAGAGAGAGAGAGAGAGAGAGAGAGAGAGAGAGAGAGAGAGAGAGAGAGTCTGGTACTTGCAAGGTTCATTTCAAAGATGTGGATTTGTCACTGTTAGCAGGAGCACCTCACATAGTGGTCCATCCATCTTATTCAGGCGCCTCGTGCTCGTGAATAGCGGAGGGTGAGTCGAGTGATGCGTTCCTTCCCTAGTGTTTCCCTTACTGTCATCGCTACCCTCAGCTTCCTCTCATTCTCACGCCATAGCTCCCGTTATTCGCTCTCACAAGTTAAATATCGCTCTCTTCCTTCCGTCATTCATATTATATCTATGTGATCTTCGGTCATATGAACGTATGACGTATGTCAAAAATAAATGAAAAAAAAGTAATCAATAAATAAAGAAATTAAGAATATAAAACAAATAAAACCACGGTAAAAAGAATGCTCTTATCTTGACATGTTCTTCATTCTCATTCCGTCATACTCCATCTTACTCTCCTCTCACACTCATACTGTGTACTTGATGTACTCTCACACTTAGTTCTTTCTTTATCCTCATTCACTGACCTACACTACGATCACATACATACTAACACTTATATTTTACTCTCCCCTTTAAGTTTTCTTACACTAAATCGATCGATCTCCTTGTATTCAGTGATACTTTTTATCGTCATCCACTGATCTACGAAGACTCGCATCATAATCCCTGCACATACTTTCCGTTCACACTCAAACCTTCACCCATATGTAAGTTTTTATGTCATTAACTACATTTTGTACTCTCACACTTACTATTCTTTACCTTCACTTGATTTAAACTCACAGCACTCGTCCTCACACACACACACACACACACACACACACACACACACTCACACCGTTATCTTTGCCTCACCTCATATTATCTTCTCAGCCTCTCTGTCTTTTTTGCTGATCCTCACGTCTCGTCTTCGTGTTCTACCTTCACAACGCCTTAAGCAATTTTATAAACCCCTGGAAAAGGTTTTATGGTAGACAACAGCAAAAAAATACATAGAATTATCAGATATCAGGATATGTGTTAAGCAAATATCATCCTTTCCTGAGTCTCGGTGTATATAATTTTGTTTTAGGAAGTGTTTTTTTTTTTTTTTTTACTTCTTTATCTGTTGTAAAAAAAAAAAAAAAATCGTGTGACAGTATAAACGTAGAGGTATCAGGTATCAGAGTATGTGTTAGGAAATATCAGCCTTTTTAAACCTTGATATACAGCGTTGTTTTGGATAGGGGATGGTCTATATTTTTCTCTCAATATTTTCCCCCTAAGATATGATAGAAGTATATAATTTATCGTAGAAAACCTGAACTCTACCATTTTTAAAACTCAACTTTTTTTTCTTTCTCCTATTTTTCCTGTGATAAAATACCGTAGACGGGCACGAAGGTTGTTTGAGGAAAATAATGCATGGAGTGGACCGTTAAGTTAACTAAGGATATTATCGATCGGTGCAGACGTTAATTATCATCCGGCAGAGTTATCGTGGTCGCCGCGGGGGAGTTAATAAACATCCTCCTCTTGACAGCAGATCATCTCGACATCAATCGACAGGACGAGGAGGCGGGCGAAGGGAAGGGAGAGGAGGGTCGGCAAGGCAAGGGGAAGGGATGAGGATGGATCTGTGGTGAGATAGATACAGTCGATGCATCCTTTTCCCTCCCCTTCCTTACCCAACACACCTCCTACACATGCAACCTAAAATGATGTACTTAACCCTAACCTAACCTAACCTAACCTAAACTAACCTAACCTAACCTAACCTAACCTAAACTAACCTAATCTAACCTAACCTAACCCTAACCTAACCTAACCTAACCTAACCTAACCTAAACTAACCTAACCTAACCTAACCTAACCTAAACTAACCTAACCTAACCTAACCTAACCTAACCCACCCTAAACTAACCTAACTTAACCTAACCTAACCTAAACTAACCTAACCTAACCTAACCTAACCTAACCCAACCTAAACTAACCTAACCTAACCTAACCTAACCTAACCTAAACTAACCTAACCTAACCTAAACTAACCTAACCTAACCTAAACTAACCTAACCTAACCTAACCTAAACTAAACTAACCTAACCTAAACTAACCTAACCTAACCTAACCTAAACTAACCTAACCTGAAGGGATGTACTTAAAAACTGTTGATATTTTATTCTAGCAGCATACTGCTACTACTACTACTACTACTACTACTACTACTACTACTACTACTACTACTACTAGTACTACTACCACCTGCTGCTGCTGCTGGTGCTGCTGCAACGACTACGACTACGACCACCGCTCCGACTACTACTACTACTACTACTACTACTACTACTAGTAGTAGTAGTAGTAGTAGTAGTAGTAGTAGTAGTAGTTTGTGACGATGGCTAAGAATCACATGACCTAGAGAGAGAGAGAGAGAGAGAGAGAGAGAGAGAGAGAGAGAGAGAGAGAGAGAGAGAGAGAGAGAGAGAGAGAGAGAGAGAGAGAGAGAGAGAGCTTAATTACCGCTCTCTAAAAGGTGGGAAAAAAAAGTTCCAGTCGGGTTGTTCAATTTAGTTTCAGAGATGTCGTGATACACCGCTCTTAAAATAGCTCATATCATAAGAAGGTGGAGACATGCAGATAGAAAGTTCGTATATGTGTGTGTGTGTGTGTGTGTGTGATTTGTGTAGGTGTAGGATTTGTGTGCAATATCTTCCATGCGTACTTTTGTCTTCCATAGTCTCATTGTCTTCAGTAACTTTGTATCCCCCTCATTAATTGTGTAGAGAAGGCAGGGCACTTAGGTTATAACAGACACCTCTACTCCTCCCCTACTCGTATCTGTTAGTCAAGGCACTCACCCACCAATACTGGACCATGTATCGGTGACAGGTAGGATATATTTCTTATGGCTGTATTGTATGTAAAATTACACCACTGCATGCTGACCGGTGACCAAGAGGTAGTGATGTTATAACAATTATCTTAAGATGCTTCTTTAGATTTTGTTATAGCCAATCGATGAGAAAATAGACAATACTAAATTAAATAGTCATTTGTTATACATGGGTTATTCAATGTACAGATTACTTTACAGACAAATATACTGATTAGAGTGTACATAATATTTTTATATACGTACGCACAAACTATGTAGCACATTTTTTAAAAGTAACACACACACACACACACACACACACACACACACACACACACACACACACACACACACACATTCAACTACCTCTTGCGGAACAAAAACGAACAAAAACGTGCAGGCCGGCGTCCCGGAACTCGCGTGTGTGATGGGTGCGGATGTTGCGAGGCGCCAAATGTAGGGGCTGGAGGGACGCTTCCGATCCGCTGAACTCAAAGGACACGGAACACACGCACCCACCATAGTAGAGCTCCGTGTGTGTGTGTGTGTGTGTGTGTGTGTGTGTTAGGGGGGGAGGTGGGCTAGGGATTTCACTTCCTGTACTTTCCACTGAAGGCTTGAAGGCATGAAACTCGATCATCTGGCTTGTCCACACTGCAGTAAAGGTGCTTTGGTTAAGAACGTCCACAGGTGTGTGTGTGTGTGTGTGTGTGTGTGTGTGTGTGTGTGAATGGGCAGGTGGTGCATTTCACTGGTTATATCTGCTCCCCTTTCACTGTTTTTCCTCTACAAGTCCACGCATTCTGTACTTTCCCAGAGAGAGAGAGAGAGAGAGAGAGAGAGAGAGAGAGAGAGAGAGAGAGAGAGAGAGAGAGAACCAGAACCAGAACCAGAGAAGGATCTGGGTCTTGAAGAATAATGTTTTGCACCTGACAGAAATAATATTGTAATATAAAGGATTAGGCACTTTTATTGTAAGCGATTACAATGTGGCTTTTGTCAACTCATTGTGCATATTAAATGATAGGTTGGATGGATGTAAAAAGTGGTCTTGCCTTTTAAATTACCTTGGAGTGTTAATGAACAAGGAAACGATTTGGAAACTAGTTATCTTTTTCACACACACACACACACACACACACACACACACACACACACACACACACACACACGGATACGGACACACAATGATAATAATCTCTTTACTATAACAAAAACTTGCAATTTAAAACTATAATTCAATAAATTTTATTTTTTCATTTTTAGTAATTCTTTTTATTTATCATTCTTTTTACTTCGCGGTGTTTCGAGAAAGCTGCCGAGGTGGACTGTGTGTGTGTGTGTGTGTGTGTGTGTGTGTGTGTGTGTGTGTCGGTAAGCTTCCTTTTTCATTAAGAATATTTAGAGCTGTTTGTCGTACATTTGGTTAATTTAATCTTTTTTTTAATTCCATACATTAGCATCCGTGTGGTTAGCGTGGTTTTGTAATGCTGGGAGGAAAACCCTCCGTCTGAGTTGATTACCTGTATATATATTACCTTCATTAATCTCAGCTAACACACTATACCTTCCCTTTGTCGTAGATTAACTTGGCGGGAGACTTTCGAGAATATATGTAAGTTTCACTCATAAGACAACAGCAGTAGAAAATGAAAGCAACATGTGGAAGAGAAGGGGGGAAAGAACAAAGGGCTGCAGATTTTCATATTTTGCTCATTGAACACCAAACACGTGAAGCGGTGTGTGTTTGGAAGAATAATATGTTTTCCTTCCCCAGCCACCATGAAGAAGAAACAAGCTCTGAAGCGTAACAAGAGGTTGGAAAACACTTTTATGCGTATTTGCACTAGAGACACACGCAACAGTGGTCGAGAAGAGACGCAGAGGATTTGTATATTTACACTTCACCGGCAGTCCAGGATGCAACACGTGGATACGATGGCGGTGATTGTGTTGGGGCGGCTGCCTGCACGTCTCCCTGGGTGGGGTGGGAGGGCGGCCTGTGTGGCGCAGCTGGTGGCCAAACGAGTCGTGCAGGATATTACTCTTTATCAGCCCAATCACCTGAGCGCCGCCATGTGCCTCACTGGTCCTTGCCCCGCCATTCCTGACTCACCTGTACCGTCGCCGCTGGTGACGAAGGACGCCGCATCGCTCTTGGCTCAAATGATGCACTAAGACCTTTTTTTTTTTTTTTTTTTTTTTTGTGTCTTTCGAATTACATGAAGATCAGGCTCAGTTACTTTCAGGCTGAGTAGAAAGATCTAGGTAGATTCGGTTAGTTTATTTTTTGGGTATATTACAGTACTTGTGGTTAAATTAGATTACTTAACCCAAATTTACCTAACCTAACCAAGCCGTCCTTTGCCCCCCCAAAAAAAAAGTTACGCTTTTCATTTGATTCTTTTATTTATATTCATTTTAGGTTATTTTAGGTTTTGTTAGATTAAATGAGACTACATAATCTAATCTAATTCATCCTCGCCCAACTATAACATATATAATGATGGATGGCTAGTGTTCACGTGATCATTTTATTTCACTATTGATTTATGAATCCGATACACGATAGGAAATGTTTGGATCAGGATCAAATGTATCATCGCCTTGATTCGTACATCTGCACACTGAATTATTAGTTAACCTTAGTAGCACCACCATCCTGCTACACAGCACACAGCAGGCAGGGAAGACAGGGTGGGGTGGAGTGGGGGGTGGCAGTTAGGGGACAATAGTGCCAGGTGGGCCTCCATGCTGTGTGACTGCCTGATATCTGATTGAATACTTCCAGGCGTCCCAGAAATATTCTTAGGTTCATATCCCAAAATATTTCGTCGTCCAATCTCTACTTCTAACAAATTGTAGAGGATGTCATTAGAGTTTTCAAGCAGTTTTCATGATTCTAGTGATGCATTAACAAAGATTGTATATAATGAGATGGGAAAAAGAAAACACCCATAGTGATCAAGGCGTTTGGAAATAATCCTGATGAGAGATTAATGTGTTTAAGAATACGAGTCACTCCAGTTTATTTCACATTGTACAGTTGCTCTTGTTTTTAATTTTCACACGTCTGTCCTTTACTTTCTTTTCTTTTCTAGTTTTTCTTTTTTTCTTTTTCTTTCTTTTCTGTCTTTCTTTTAGCTTTGTCTTTCTAATTTTCGTTCTTTCTTTGTCTTTTTGTCTTTCTTTCTTTCTCTTTTCTTATTTTCTTTCTTTCTACCATCACAGTACTCAATAGACGCTCCCCTCCCTTCTTCCTCCTCTCTTTAATTGTCTTTATTACAACGGCGCCATATGACTCCAGTTGATTAGACATTTTAAATTAACCGACAAATCTCTCACGACGTACCTGACATTGCTCCTCGCCTCTTGTAGTTTCTTCCAAGATCACCAGTTCACTTGTGTACAATGAGGGCCTGAGTCTATTCTAGCATTCTTACTCTCCCTTCACCAGGTCCCCATTGTGATAGTACTCAAGACGTTCATCTGTGTCTGTGTATTTCTTGTGTCATCATTCTTATTCAGTTCATACTTTTGTGCTAAGTTATTCATGTTTCTTTTTTAATTCTTTGGAAATATTCCTTTGTGTTTTGTCCCTCGTATGTAAGTACCGTTTGGTGTCTCTCTCTCTCTCTCTCTGTCTCTCTCTCTCTCTCTGTCATCCATGTAATTTTTCCCACTAAATCCCTTTTACGCAGGGTCGTTTTAATTTTTTTTTCCCCTCCAGCCAAATATTTGAGGACGTAATTATTATTTTTTTCCGTGCAGCAGTTGCCTCTTCAAAGTTTTTCTTTCCTCTTCACCGAGGAAGACTTGCAGACAGTAAGCCCCCTCGTCCTCTTGTCACGAAGTAAAAGGATGAATTTCATTTCCAGCTGTGATCCTCGACTGAGCATCAGAGTCCTTTTGTACAGTCAATATTTACTCACTTTTCATCCATTGTATGATACGGATATGTGGATGAGTGGAGAAGATGTGTAGATTGGATGTATAATATTGATGTAAATACTTACTTCTCGTGCGCAGGAGTAGCAGTGTTGTAAAATTGTCTTCTTTACAAGAAGATTGAATTTCTTAGAGATCTGATCCTTTGTTAGTGATGCGGAGAGATAGGCAGGCGATGTAGATGTGTTGGTGGGGTGTGCTTCCCTTACTTAACAGCTGTAGTCTTGTACATTTTGTGTTTTTTATTTATTTTATTTTTTTGCCCAAGGATGGAATTTCTTAGGGATTACTTTCTTTGCTGGGGAAGTTTTCTCGACTCTTTTTTCTTCCCATGTGTGAATTAATGAAAGTATTAATATGAATACTTTTCCCCGTGTAGCCCCAAAAAATGTTTCCGATGCTCATATTTTGAGGTACTAGCAATCGTGTACGTGGCTCATCATCGTCATTTTTACATGCACGTGCATACATTGCCTGTGTGTCCTGTCACGTATAACTTCCCTTTTGTCTTACTTGTAATGCAAATGTGATTTATACAGAAAGAGAAAGACTGCAACCCAAACTGCTAATGAAAAAAAAAAAAAAAAGAAAATGAAAAAGAAAGAGCTTGCTGATATGCTCCTCCAAATTGGAATAGAAAGAGAGTTTGAGATTCCAAAGCCATTTTAAGTTCCCGAGGCGGATTGATGCTCCCCTCGTGAAAGAATCCAAATCTTAACAAGGTGGAGAACTGGGGGAGAGAAGCTATTATGGAATTCAGAATCTAGTTTACAGCTCCTAATATGAGACCCTGATTTGGAAACGAGGTGAAGGGGAACGTGCTATTCTCTGGTTCCTCAGGCTCGTCTCCTTGTGGGGTATTGCAGATAAGTCTTAATAATCCTGGTGCTGAAATTTCGTACCTGTATCCTTTTGCTATTGAATTAGGTGTTCGTTCTCTTATCTCAGGTGTTGTAATCAGAGAGACCGAGATGGATGTTGTGGCAATATGCTGGTTTGTAATTTATTTTAATTTTTTTTCTAGTTTTTGTTTATTATTTACGTGAATTTTGCGATATGTTATTTTCGCCACACACACACACACACACACACACACACACACACACACACACACACAACACACACAGTACTCGTGACAAAACATACAGGGTACGTCACAGTAATCATACCATTTCAGAACATAGAGTATACCTTCATTTGATTAGCACAAACCTAATGCAATAACAAACACCATAATACCTTTGCACACACACACACATACACACACACACACCCTGCTTCCCGTCACGCACACAGTTACGTATACATACTTGACTCAGTGGCTTGTATGGCTGCATACCTTAAGGACACACTCATTTTTACACTCTAACACTCCCTCCACCAACCACCTGTCATGATCGCAACTCATAAACGAAGTTCAAATTAACTCACATCACCCCGAGTCAAAATGAATGCAGTTTACTACCATGTCTTTATAGCATCATGTAATTATTCTACCACACCCCATGCAGACCTTAACACAACACCACACTCTTATATGCGTTCTAGTACATCCTTTCGACACACCCTACATGTAGCACCGAACTATATCATGCCACATCTTCTGACTAAACAACTAAATTTGTCACACCACACTGCCTCACATGTCATGCTTTTATTATTTATTATTCTTTATGACTAACACTAAAACCCTTATTCAGAAACGCTTTGCTTTCTCACCATGACTATCTTCGAGACTACAGATATGATTAGCTTGGTTCTCAAGACTGTTTGTCCTGTTAACAATATAGAGATCTTGGTAATTTGTTACTAGAACTAGAACTGTAAAAAAAACAATCCGTGTAGCTTCAACTAGAGCCTTATGAAAGTTATAGAGGTGGGGCGCAAGAGTGTTTTAGAATAAGGTGCTAAGAATAATTGTAGTATACATAAACATTTCGGCTTCTTATCTCTATACTTAAGACAATTTAGTGAAAGCCGTTTTATTTATTTATTTTTTTGAGGAATGTTTTCATGACGCTAGTAAGTGGTGAACAGAGAGCACATAAAATATCGTGAAACTCTAGTAAATCATCTCGATGGCATTTAAATTTATGATCCACATAAGAGCTCGAGGCGTTTAAGAATACGAGTACAAAGCCAAGCACTTCATGCCAGACAATGCATTCACTTAACGGCCTCTTGAGTAATGATACATGATGCAGTAAACAGTAGAGCAACACTTCACTGTACTACTCACGAGCGTCATGATATATATATATATATATATATATATATATATATATATATATATATATATATATATATATATATATATATATATATATATATATATATATATATACACACACACACAAACACCACAGTGCCCTATTGACTCTATAGCGTCATCATCATCATCATCATCATCATCATCATCATCATTATCATCATCATCAAAACAAAGGCGTTACAAATTAAAAAAAGGTCATCATTAATTAAGAAAAAAAAAAGGACAGGTAGGTATTGGATTAGATACATCTTAATGATAATAACTTTTGGAAATATATATAGATGCTACAGTTGACGGTAGAAATGTGTAGAAAATGTATTTTTCTTAGATGTATATTGTATTCTAGTAACAGGAAAGTAACGTTAGAACACACACACACACACACACACACACACTACCACTAACACTCAGACTCAAATCATTACTCCGTACCCTTCTCCTGCATCAAGCCAGCGCCACTCACAACATGAAGTGCCTTCCCCCATCCGTTCGGGTGCTCTGACTCATCCCTCCCCTTTGTCTGAGTACGAGAGAGGTAAAATAAAGAAGAAAAAAAAAAAACAAGACGAGTAGGAGGAGGTACGCAGAAGAGGACTGGGGCAGAAGTGTGGGGGTAGAAGATGGTTAGGATAGGAAGACGAGGAGACAGTGGAGGAAGTCTTTGGAGAAGTAGGATGAACAAAGGAAGGAGCACAGGACAAGTATGAGACACAGTTTATAAGAAGAATGGAATGGAAAAACTGTGAGGAGCTGGAGGACTTGCGCAGAGGAGGAGCGAAAGGGACAGGAGAAAGCGAAGTCAGAGGAGGAAGAAGTGGAGAAGTAGGAAGAAGTAGAAGAAAAAGAGGACTACAATAGAATAGATACTGGCAGATTTGTTGGACTATAACGAGGCTATCTGCTGAACTATGTGCTCGTAAACTACTTGTCGGAGAAAGGGATACAAAAAGAAAAGGAAGAGAAGTGAGGCGGTGGAAACTTACAAGAGCGAAAAAAAAAGAGAGTAAAAAAGAAGAAAAAAGCTGGACAGGAACCAAGAAATGATCAATCATATCACAAATTACAAACAAAACACAAGTACATGTAACACAAGCCAAAGGCAACATGTAAGAATCCATTCGAACCTTCCTCTCACGTGTCACCACCGCCGTGCCCTCGTGACTCTCGATAGCCGGAGTTGAAAAAGAAGGTTAAGGAGGGAATATTTCGTCAACCACGGTACAGCAGCAGAACTCGCACGTCAGGAACCTTTTAACCCATGGTGGTAGATGAGTGAGTCAACGAGTCATGAACCAGCCGACCCACGGACAGAGGTTCACCACTACCACCACCACCACTGCTACTACTACCACCGCCACGAGTACTACTGGGCGAAAGGTACAAACGTTACGTAAACAAATGTGTGTTGGGAGGTAAGAACGGCAGGGCACACACACACACACACACACACACACACACACAGTTGTACGTGCGAAATTATTCTCGACGTAAAATGACAATGAATTTTAACTTTCCTCCTCGTGTTTTGAGGCGAGGGGAGGAAAAATTTGAGGAGTTAAAAGTTTTATGTCTTTTTTTGTGTGTGCTTTGTACATTTTAATGGTAGTTGTAGTCAGCTCCTGTGTTTAATTTCATCGTTTCCAGCTGGTGGGAAATGGAGACCTTGGCTCTGGTATAGGAAGGTAATGACAACACCAAACATTTACTTAAAACACTACTCTGGTATACTAATCGAATGATAAACTCTCTAGTATACAGTCTGATTGAATAATAGAAACTCCTTTACGCAGCTCCACTATACGGCACCAAAGAATGACAAAACGTTTTTTACATAGTCCGAACGAATGATAAAAACTTGAGTATACAGTCTTTACGAATGGCCAAACTTGGGTTAAAAAATGTATACCAGTGAAGAGGATCTCGGCAGCTGTAAAATGATAGTGTTCAACATTTTCTTACAATAGACATACAATCCGTCTTAACCTTCCTGCATAATCATTTACAATATTTAGGACACCTTTTCACTCTAGTCTGTCAAATATTTCTGTAAATTAAAACAAACAAAAAAAAAAAAAGAACTTTCTATCCTTTACTTTTCTGTGTCCATGCAGAAGATTCCTCCAATGTTGAGAATGTAAATACAAAATTACCATAGCAGTAAAAGGGTTAAATAATTCAGCCAGTCAATCATGTAATCAGTCTTTACAGCAGAACTCAAATATATCATCTGGACTATGAATAAAACTCAAAAGAAATCATAGGATAATAATGAAAAAGGATCCATACTTCAATAATTTATGTGCGTATTATATTTAGAACATGTTGTGCGGAACCATTCACAACTCTTGATTGATGCATTGTTATTGTACAGTGCTGTGAGGGTCACGTGGTGTGTGTGTGTGCGTGTGTGTGTGTGTGTGTGTGCATGATAAAGCCACAACAGGAAGGAAGCAGCCGCGAGCACAAAGGTCCACATTGTTAAGCGTGTACCCTTATGTTAATGAAAAGAACTAAACATACAGTAAAGGGAACTTGACTTGAACCGTTGTGTCGGAGATGTCCCCTCCCCCCCACTAGCCACTCGTCTCGTCTGCATGTATGAATTACCGAGAGAGTAAAAAGGAAAGGAACATCTGGAGGCCGATCTGGTTACCTTGGAGTTGTGTTTCCATCGTTCAGTTGTGGAAGGGAGCGTGGTGTGAGTCAGCGTCTCTAGCTAACGATGACAAAGGGAACCAGAAGCAATAGTGTGTAAAAGTTGCAGTAGTTTTAGCAGTAGTAGAAGTAATGGTAGTTCTGTTCGAGACATGAGTGACAGTAGTTGCATCAGTGGTGGTGTAAGCAGTAGTAGCTGCTGTGGTAGAGGTCGTTTCCTTGTAAAATGAGGAGCAATAGTAGTATGTAGAAGTAGTAGTTAGGAAGGTACGTACTAAGGACGGTACCGGAAGTAATAATCCTCTTTCTCGAAAGGTAAGTAGTAGCAGTGATAACAGCTGCATAACTAGTAGTAGTAGTAGTAGTAGTAGTATTTGCATTAGTAACAGTAATGCTAATGATAGCAGTAATAGAAGTAGTCCTTTTTCTCGATGGATAGATAGCAGGAGTAGTAGTCGTTGCATCAGTACGAGTAGCAGTAGTGGAAGTGGTAGTCCTTTTCCTGGAAGGGTGACGGTCTGGGTCGCGAGAAGCCGCCATTAAGTAGACATAAACGTGATAAGGAGGGTGAGTTATAAGTGGACGCAGGTCGGCGCACGCTTTATCTCTCCTCATCAGTTTATAGGCGGACATGAAAAAGGTGTGTTGGTATGCCACGTTTACGACTCTTTATCGTGCGAGTAATTAACCGGCGCCCACTCAGTTCACCGAGATGCAAGCCTCCCAAACTCACCGGCGTGCCCCTAACAAGAGAGTTTAGATAACGTTGCACTCATTAGTTGACAGGCGCGCTGTTAGCCACGAGTGTAAGGTGTGGGAACACATTAGAGGCTGACCTGTATGAGCGCTCTCTACGAATTTAGTGGCCGTACCTTTCACCAGTTTTGTGGAAAATAATACCCTCTTATCTCATCAGCAGGTAAAAAGACGTTGCTGTATATCTACGTCGCATATTCCTAGCCGGATGGAATAGGCAGAGTTTAAGGACAAGAGAAACATTAGGCGATAACGTATGTGAACACAGCCATAAGTTTAAGAATTTAGTGGGTTCACCATTCTACTTAATATGGGAGAACTGAGCCTCTTCCGTGCTACAAAAGGTGGGAAACATAGCTATATATTTATGTCGCATAGTTTTACCTGCCGCGGATGTAAGGCGCGGGGAGGCCTGTGAGATGGCTCGTCAATATGAACGCCCAGTAATAGGTATAAGTTTAGCGGCCTTACCTGCTGTTTTAATTGTGGGGTATTTTGTCTTTTACTCAGTACATGCCATGTATTAAACGTCGCATGTTGATAATTACGTGACTGAAATGAGATAGATATCTGTTCCTAAGTTATGGGCTCACTTAATTTTGTCTTCAAGATAATTGTAGAGAAGCTGAAAATATTTTTGAGTGATAGTAGGCCGCTCATCAACGCGAAGGAAAAGCGGATGGAAAAAAATACTTTCCGCTACTTTCTATGCGGTGATGCGAGAGCGAAGGAGGACCTACAGCCAGAAAAACATTCGAGACCGCACCAACAGATGGCACCGGTGTGGCCGTCACCAGCTGCGTGGGAGGCAGATGAATAGGAAATCAGTAGCGGTGAAAGACATCTAGTGGAGGCAGGAGGAGGAGGAGGAGGAGGAGAAAGAGTAAGGGAGGTGAGGAAGGAGGGCGGGTGGTCACGAGAGCTTCCTCGTGCTTCCCTGGCAGCGCAGTAAACAAGTACAAGTATCCACTGCTCTCGTTAGCAACGTGCTCCCGTTTTGCTAGAAATCAAGGATTTTCAGTATAAGCTAACCATTACTTAATAATAGCATTGTCACACACACACACACACACACACACACACATATACACCAGCCGCGTGCCTGAATCGGTGACCACTGTCTTGCGAAGGAAACCTAATCTGCAATACCACCAACATGCCACAGTAACGAAAACTCTGATGACAGGCATCTATGAAACATAATATATTACGGATGTTATCGCTTGCAGTGACGTCTGCTGCTCCCGGGGATGTCACGCGGCAGGGCATGACGTAGGCAAGGCAGCAGTTATTGACATTAGTTGCCGAACCTTTACTGCTCACGGCCAAGAAGAAAAATAGAGGCGAAATACAAGCATGCGCGTCAGTTCTACTTCAGCAGTGAAAGCGGTAGTCATCAGGCAGTAGCGACCTAGCCTCAAGTAGGGGCTGCTCTTATGAAGATGACGGAGACGAAGGCCCGGCAGCAGCAGCAGCAGCAGCAGCAGCGGGGTGTTACCTTACTCCATGTCACGTGTTCGTACTCTAGGAGAATGTTGACAATGTTGCCAAGTGTAGAGGATGGCGGTACCTGGACCAGGATAACTAAAGGCCATATATCAGTATTACTAGATAAGAAACACTTATCTCAAAGCTACACAAGATTTATCGCTGGCTTTTGCCTTAAAAATATGGTTTTAATTATTAGTATGATGAATGTGGGAGGAGCCCGAGCTGCGAGCAGTGGCTGAGGCCGTATATTTAGATAGGTGGCCGGGGGTGTGTAAGTACTCCGCACCGCACTCATCTCTAAGGTTTCCTCTAGTGATTTCTACACGATTGTACTTTACTAACCCCTTTACCTCCCAACTGTAGCCTTGAAGTTTAACACCGTTGTTAGCGGAGTGCCGACCTTCTGTAGCTCACTCCGCCCACTCCCTCCATCGTCCCCTGCACAGTGGCGGCGGTGCCACACCTGCTGCCGTTCGCCCACACACGCCCCGCCACATCCCTGCCCCACACTCCCTGGGAAGGAAACACTGGATACTACTTCTACATCACCTGGGCAAATGTAATAGTAAGTGTAGAGTCTCTAGGAGGCAGCGCGCGCCGTCGAGAAAGTGTGCCATCGTCAACGTTGCCGGAAGAGGTTATATAATGTCTACGTCACTAGACGGCCCCGATCCGGCCACACTCCGCCTCCCACGAGTAATTTCCAAGGGACCAACTGCTCTCCCTTCTCCTATATCATCTCCCGTATAGTTTAGGATCATTACAACCCGCCACAGCCAGTGCCAGTCATGGGGCCTCTGTGGTGGTGCGCCCACCCTCACCCGGATCTGCGGCATAGTTACCCAGCTATATATATAATTTTTCCTATTATTTAGAACATTTTCTGCTTGCGTCGGCCGGTGCACGTGCCGCCAACACGCAGGGCTGGCCGCGAGACTCATGGCTGCGCTGCGCAAGTCCTTCCATGAAAGGCGCCACATTTGGACTTGGATGAGCTGTATTGAAACCCTCCGGACTGCGTAATAAGCATTTAGAAATGTTATTTCGCTGCTTCCCGGAAGTTGTTACCCTAATACTGCTGCAGCATCGTCACCGCAGCTCGCCACCATATTAAAAGTGCAGTGTAACCAGCCGGCCAGCGCCGGACGTGGCTGTGTAGCTTGTGTATGTAGTAATGAAAACCTCGACCTACATACCTTTGCTGGGCTGGCTATGACACCACCTTATGCGAGAGAGAGAGAGAGAGAGAGAGAGAGAGAGAGAGAGAGGTGTTTTAGCCAGCCCCGCAACAGAGCAAAACGCAAAAAAACGAGTAAATATGTTTGCGAAGGAAGCTTTTTATACTCCACTTCGCTTCTGAACATTTCCTGTCAGTGACTGTTTCTTTATAGTGCAAGTCTTTGTGTTTCGCCTCAGCTGTTATATAATTTTGTGACGTGCTTAAGAAAGAGTCGTAAAATAGATGAGACTTGTAGCTTCATTGTTTTCCTATGGAGAGTTTAGGCGAATGAGATGTTCCTGCGAATCATATGTGTAGTGTCCGTGTGTGTGTGTGTGTGTGTGTGTGTGTGGACAGACGGGTGGGTGTATGTG
>NC_087164.1:19077422-19079922 GCF_035594125.1 Scylla paramamosain
TCTCTCTCGTGAATGTGTGTGTGTGTCTATATATATATATATATATATATATATATATATATATATATATATATATATATATATATATATATATATATATATATATATATATATATATATATATATATATGGGAAGAGTGCAATAATATATGATCACTGGAGCCTCCCTTCGATAACAAAAGGGAAAAAAAGTTACGAGAAAGTTTGCCTCATCACCAGCACGCCATTGCCGTTCCACTGTAGGGCAAAGGCTGCTCTAAACTTTCTCCGCTCGTTCTGATGTATGACCATTAGCGGCAAATTTTCCGATCACGTCTCTACATCGTTCCTGGTCTATTCTCCATCTTGCTGTCTCTGTCTGAGCTCAAATTTCTGTTTGTTGTTGCATTTCTGTCATCTTAGCAAACCATCTGTCAACAATTAGATACATATCGCTGCCTGCACACGTCCATTTCCTCGTCTTAATGGTAGTCGGGGCAGCGCCATCTATCGTATGCGTATGATGCTCTCCTGTATAATCTCCTCATCAGCGTCTCCATTCCGCCGGGAGTGCTGCTTCCAGAATTCTTTCGTGGCTCCGAAGCAGCTTCCAGGAACTAATGGATGGAGTGGATTGTGTGATCACAGAGAGACAGCATTAGGTAGATCATATACGAATATTCTAGTTACGTATGCAAAAACAAAGGCAGGAAAATGCTAGTAAATGAGGTAGAAATGCAGGTATATAAAAACTAAGAGAACATTGATGTATAAAAAGGAAAACTGGAAATGGATATCAAACCGCAATGATCAGATATTGTTGAAACATTTCTAAACAATAATGATTTGCAGGATAGACATTAATTTAGCTGCTTCTGACATTTTTTTTTTTTTTTGTTCTGAAAATTTAAGTGAGAATCTTGATATCGAAACTTCTGTCTGTGGCGAGGTATTTTCTTCTTTATTTTTTCCTGCAACTTTAGACACCTGAGGAACGCCAGAGTCATGTCTCATGCTCGAATTTGGGTGTAGTTATTATCAGGAGCGTTTTATAACATTAGCATTAGTGAGAGTATGACGACGGAAATAAGTGGAGTAAAAAACTGTTTAGAAGAAGCCTTTTCTTGCGGAAAAATCATAACAGCTGATGGTAATGACAGCGCGTCACCTTTAATATTTTCATTTTCTGTCTTACTAACATGTACGCACAAACCATATTTTACGCAGCCTTAGTGACTCGATAACTGGTGCTGTTTGTTTATGTTCATGACTGATTACCAAACTCGCATCATGAAATCAAACTTCTTGAAACTCCCTCTGATCTCGCCGGATTTCCTTATGCAAGGACACCAACCACGCGTAGATGTTTTCCACTTCAAGGACGTTCACTGGATCTGTGGCTTGGTATGTGGATGGTGTGTGGATAGAAGCAGGTATGGAGATGTATGGATTAGCGGGAGAGAACAATGAAAGGAGATATTTCTA
Source organism: Scylla paramamosain (assembly GCF_035594125.1). NCBI lineage: Eukaryota > Metazoa > Arthropoda > Malacostraca > Decapoda > Portunidae > Scylla > Scylla paramamosain. Next base: position 19,078,887 of record NC_087164.1, read on the forward strand.
GGGGTTGAAGAGTAGTGAGTAATGGGCTGATTACTGCAACAACTACAGTAACAACTACTATTACTGTCACCACTACTGCTGCTACTAAAATGCAACACTTCCCTAGGGGGGTCTCTTGTCTTCCCTTTCTTGACAGTGGGGCGTCCACAGTCTGTCAGATGTGGAGATAGGGCCCTTAGTGGTACATTCACCAGTGTAGATGAGACGCCGCCCGTCGATACGCTATCACCGCCTTTTGACGTGTATGATTGTGTGTAAATGGCTGAAGAAACCAGGTGAGAAGGGACTGACTGACCATTTGTCCTCTAATGGTTCCCGATTGAGGTTGATTGTGAGCCTCTCTGGAAGTGGCGGGGCCGCATTGTGCCCCTATATCTGGTTACTCGAGCATATATATTCGCTTTGACTTTTGATACATATTTTGTTTTTACCTGCTCTATTTGACACTGCAGCGTTGTTGAAAGAGAACACGTGTGCTCACAACTGTTTACCTTCACCTCCAAATATACATACATCGTTTTAATATTTATTCGTGTCAGTCGGTTTTTGTATTTAAAAAAAAATATACATATGACAGCATCAACAGTAGCAGGAATAGTTGTTTCTGTTACTGTAGTCGATGTATTAGCCAAAGCACTACACATCACTCCAAGGTACTATAACAAACTTCCTAAGTCTTGTTTTCCCGTTAATCCACACACACTTTAACGTTTACACTTTAACTTGCCACATCGTCGGAATGTCAAGCAGTATCAAGTGGGTCAGGTTAAGGCAGACCCGGATTGTACATCTCACTGGCCCATACTCCTTATATGAAATGTGTCACTCAGGCGCCTTGTACAGTTGTGGTGAAGGGTCATTATTGATATTTCGGCGAAGGGGTGTGTAGACTACGAGGGTCCGCAGTGTGAGGCGTCAACAGGCTGTATCTGCCTCTGAGGGGGTGTGGGGGGCTCTCCTTGGGATCTTTGTAATGGGCAGCTCACATACTCGTATATTTGTGATCTTGTTGTATGTGTTTGCCTTCTTTCTGTGT
>NC_087164.1:19094922-19109922 GCF_035594125.1 Scylla paramamosain
GGCGAGGGGGTAGAGGGAGGCTGGTGGCTTGGGGAATGTTTCGAATTTCTTGGATTGGCGCCAGATGCTTCGGAGGTCTAGACTTCAGTGGGGGTCCTTGTAAGAACATTCCGTCGTGCGCCTACACACACACACACACACACACACACACACACACACTCTGGTAGGTAGTTAAGTAGATAAACAGATAGAATGATATATAGATAGATAAATAGATGGATATATTTATTGATCAAGGCTAATATAAATGGAAACTCATTTCTAAAACCAGTGGAGTTAAAAAAAGTGAATAAATGACTTAAAGTAGGAAAAAGCAATGAAATACAATTAGTAAAGACGATCTTAAAACTCAAAATAATAATATGCGTTTGAAAATAACAATTATACAGACAGGAAACATTCGTTCACACACACACACACAAGAAGCTGACCACTCAACCAGGCAGACAGCTAACGAACGATTCAAGACAAGCACCTACCAGCAACAAACACCACACCCATTGCCTAGTCAACCTCCCGGCAACTAGCCCCACGTATATAGTCACCATAGTCAGTTATACACTTTCGCTCTCTGTTCATCTAACCGTCAGCACTACTACCACCACTACAGCAGCTGACATCACCACTGCCGTCATCACCACTCTCAGATACCGTCATCACTGTATATTGGACCGTATACTGAAGCGTTTTGGAGTCTCATCTCAACTTTTAACAGGTTCCAGTGCAAGTTATTTGGGTTTTCTAGGGTGTTTTCATGATTCTTGTGATAGTCCAATAAAGGACCTCAGATGGAGCAAAATGTTTCAAAATACTGACCTTTGTTGTATGCTGCAATTTCCACTATTTTTTTCTTTTTTTTCTTTGTCTTTCATTGGATTTCCCCACCAGCAACACTACTGCCACTTGACGTCACCAGCACCATCATCACCATTCGCACGTATCGTCATTATCATTGCCTCACTTTGTCGTTTCTACTCGATTATTTTATTTATTTTATTGATTTTCTTTTAGTTTTAGGTTTCACTTGCCTCACTTTGTCGTTTTCTACTCGATTATTTTATTTGTTTTATTGATTTTCTTTTAGTTTTAGGTTTCACTTTGTACACTACACTACCTCACATTACCAGTACCATCACTACACACACACACACACACATATCACTGTTATTATTGCTTCTTTCCTCCCATTTCCGGCTCGGTTACATGTTTTCTTCATTGTTATTATCTTTCCTATCAGGTTTTGCTACGTTTCTCTGCAGCCACCAGACATGACCACTACCACTATCACCACTCGGACATACTCTCACCACTAGTGTCTTCTTCTGCTATTTCAAGACTTGGTTTCTCTTTTATGTTTACTGAAGTTCACCTACGCATCTATTTCTTCAGTCTTTTTTTGTATTCTTTTCTCGCTCATTTTCCTTTGCCTTCTTCAATGACTTGCATACTTTCACGTTTACTGTTTATTTATTTATTTTTTTTATTTTTTATTCAAGGGAAATTTGTGGGTTTTATTGTTTTTGTTTTTTTTATCCTCGGTCTACAATAGCATCTCCTAATTCATTCTTCCGTAGTATTGTTGAACATTTTCTCTCTCTCTCTCTCTCTCTCTCTCTCTCTCTCTCTCTCTCTCTCTCTCTCTCTCTCTCTCTCTCTCTCCTCTCTCTCTCTCTCTCTCTCTCGGGTATTATCCAGCGGTGCCAAGAAAGTGGATTTCATGTCGCCCAGGGAAGTATATTAGATTCATACAGCAATTTGACCAAGCGGGGAAACTACCTGCGCAAGCTGTTTACGAGCAATAAGACCGCGGGTAGCAGAGAGAGAGAGAGAGAGGAGAGAGAGAGAGAGAGGAGAGAGAGAGAGAGAGAGAGAGAGAGAGAGAGAGAGAGAATGTGCAATATAGAAAAGAAGGTAGCAGGAAAGGATAGGTCTTTGAATGAGAGTAACTAAAGGAATTTGGGATTGCTAGAGGAAAAGGAGTAGAAGGAGGGGTCAGAGGAGGACAAGAAGGAGGAGGATCTGCAGTATGAGAATGAGGAGTAGCAAGGAGGCTTTGAAGGAGAGGGTAGTGAAGAATTAATATATTTTCCACGTGGGTACTGAATTGAATGATGGAATGTTATTATGTTTTGAGAGGAATCGATTAAAAGGAAGCTCTCTCAGGGCAGGGAAAGTGTCGTGAAGGGAGGTGGAGGTGTTGTTATTCATTATGGAGGAGGAGGAGGAGGAAGAGAAGGAAGAGGAAGGGGGATGTGTGGATGTAGGCGGAGAACGAGAGAAGGGAGGAGCAGAGGAAGACTACTACTACTACTACTACTACTACTACTACTACTGCTACTACTACTGTCCTTACTACTACTACTACTACCCTTACAACAACAACAACACACAACAACAACAACAACAACAACAACAACAACTACTACTACTACTACTACTACTACTACTACTACTACTACTACTACTACTACTACTACTACTACACACACACACACACACACACACACACACACACACACACACACACACACACACACACACACCAAACACCACCACCACCGCCACCACCACGTCCTCTGGCAGTGTAGCAGGGCGGTTCCAGCTGGACCCGTGCCTGTCTGGTCCCATGGGTTTCATAAATTCATTCTTCTCTGACTTGAATTTATCTCCTGCCTGCGCCCGTCTGAGTTTTGTACTATGGCTTCTGGTGTGGGGAGTCTCAGAGGGAAAGACGGATTCTTGCGTGATTCTAAGCTGGGTTAGTGGTGGTGAAGGGAACGTGGTGATTGCTGGTGTATAGTTAGAAGCAGTAGGGAAAGTAAGGAGATGTTTATGATTGTTGTTAGTTCAGGGAGAAAGAGAGGGATCGTGGGGAGGATAAGTGATAAAGGTAAAATATGATGTGAAAGATAGAGAAGATGCTTCGAGTGATGTCTTTTTCTTTTGATTAATATACTTCGGAGTCAGTGAGAGAGAGAGAGAGAGAGAGAGGAGAGAGAGAGAGAGAGAGAGAGAGAGAGAGAGAGAGAGAGAGAGAGAGAGAGAGAGAGAGAGAGAGTGTGTCGCTGTGGGGGAGAAGGTTAATCAAAGGGATATTAGAAAAACGGTACAAACTGAAAACATGGGTACGTACCAATTAAGGATGAAAAGTAGGCCAATGTTATCTCGTATACAAACAGGAAAAAAATAATAATAATAATAAATAAAAGTAAGTGAATTTAATATTTTTTTTTTCTGAGGACTGAATAAAAAATGTGGATATAAAAAAAAAATAAAAATAAATATAAAGTATCTTGAATGTACAGAGAGGGTCGTTTTCCTTAGGCCAGATAAGAGAGACAAAACGAAAGAAGAATTAAGAGAATGGGAGGTAAAATTAAAGAGAATAAGAGGTAAAATTAAAGAGAACAATGTCTTCTCTTATCCCTAAAGACGAAATTAACGTGACTTTCTTTAAGGGACGTAATCCCATACACAATGTTCTTTCTCCCAGACTCATTTCTTCCCTTTCATTCTTTATTACACGGCAGATTAAGACGAGAATACAACCTTATTTCTCTTCTTTCTTTTCTACCGTAGGAATAGTATCGCCCCAGGCCTTGTATGTACCCGACGTTCAGGCCGTGACTTTTGTTGTTGAGTCTGCTGCGTCGTTTCCTCCGCTTAAAATCTTGAGGTGGTGATGGGAGTCAAGGAACACATGCACAAAGGAACACAAAGGATGGACAAAAATATCATGAACACTTTTCCCTTACGATGCTGTTTGTGATAAGGTTTTACGTGACCTCTTTGGGAAGGAAAGCAGACAATTTGATTTCTGTGAAGGTGAAAGGAAAACTGGGAAAAAAACTCAGTACGTTGAGGCAACAGAAGCCTTGTTGACCTTTATAAATGTGTTTGTTATAATATTTTACTTGATTTTTAGGGAATGAAAATATTTTAATTGGCGAAAAGGAAGCTTGGGAGAATTCTTCAGTAGGTTTAGCCAACAGAAAACATGTTAACCCTTATAATGCTGTTTGTATTAGGGTTTAAATAGATGACCTCTTATTATGGTTGGGAAAAGAGAACTTAAGAACTTTTTTAGTAGGTTAAGGCGGTGCTGAAATTCTAATATAGGGACGCAGGGAGGCTGTGAAGCAAGGGACAGGAGGAAGAACAGGATTTGTCTGACCTTCATGCCTTTGGAACGTTTGTCCTTGAATAGCTTGCTTGTTTTCTTGACGTATCTTGATCTTGTTTTATGCAAGGACTGTCACATGTAGTCCTGCTGGCTTTTGGAAGTTTATTTACTCATTGGTTTTCTTGCTTATAGAGACATTTACTCATCGCCTATTAATGATGGTGATGCTGGTCGCTGTGGAAAGAGTTAATTGATGCAAACAGTCTTCTGGAACTTAAAGTGGCAAAAGCTATAGGGATGTCCCAGCTTCGAAACTAAATTAACCTCCGTTTTTAACATGTTCCTGTTTTTCTATTTATTTCTGAGGGGCCCAGTTTTCATTATGGAGGGAAAGTTAAGGGAGCGTCTCCCCAATCATTATATCATTTATTTCCTTTGCTTGTATAAAAATAAGGAAAAGAGCGATACAGGAGATGAGGAGTGGAAGAGGAGAAGGAGAGCAGTTTTAAATGTGTGAGAGTTAGAGAGGAATAGGTAGTGGAGGAACCGAGAGAGAGAGAGAGAGAGAGAGAGAGAGAGAGAGAGAGAGAGAGAGAGAGAGAGAGAGAGAGAGAGAGAGAGAGAGAGACGATTAATGGGGAGTGTAGATAGGCAGTGTGAGGGATGGGAGAAGGAACCATAATTGTGGTGTCAAGGTGGCGGTAATATTTTGTAGATGGTGGGGGAGGAGGAGGAGGAGGAGGAGGAGGAGGAGGTAGAGGGGGAGGGGGAGGAGAAGGGAAAAAGGGGGGTGGTATTTGAGGTGGCGTCTCTTTGTGTGGTCGTAAACACAGCTCAGCCTTGCCCTCGTCCTGCCCTCACCTTCTATCACTTCGCCCTCTGCTTCCCTCAGCCTCCCTCCCCTCTTATGTACTCCTCTGCCCTTCTTTGGTCTCGCTCCCCTGGCTGGTAATCTGTGTTCTTTATCTCTGTCTCGTCTGTCCTTTGTCTCGTATTATTTTTGTATCTGTGTATTTATGTCATTCATATATTCATAAATAGCGTATCTAACATGTTTGAAATGTGAAATAACCGGAGTTTCTTCTCTCTTAGATTTTTATTGTAATTTATTCATAGCTCAGAAATTTCGTTTGTAATCGTAGGTAAAAAATCGTGTTGGTTCAGTAATTTATTTATGTATTGATTTACGTTCATGTGTGTGTGTGTGTGTGTGTGTGTGTGTGTGTGTGTGTGTGTGTGTGCGCGCGACCCTGTTTGTTTGTCTTTGGGAGTTGTATTTCAGAAGCATGAATTATCTTCGCGTAAAATGATCATACCTGTGGTTCGCCGCGTCCAGCAAGCATGTGAGTGGCAGGTGTGGCGACGCAGGCAGGGAGGAGAGAGAGGAACGTGACGCGGAGAAAAGATGCCGTAGAAAGAAAATAAAATAAAAAAAAAGAAAAACGGCGCACAGTAGAGGTGTAGTATGAGAGAGAGAGAGAGAGAGAGAGAGAGAGAGAGAGAGAGAGAGAGAGAGAGAGAGAGAGAGAGAGAGAGAGAGAGAGAGAGAGAGAGAGAGAGAGAGAGAGAGAGAGAGAGAGAGAATATGAGCTGTTGAGTGATGAGCTTTGTTATCTTGTCATATACCTGTTTTCATTGCCATCAATATCATCATCATCATCATCATCATCATCATCATCATCATCATTTGCTAAATCATTCATACTGATTTCACATTCTTTAGTGATTCCACAAAAGTTTCCATCTGTTATAGTTTATTTTATGTTTCTGATATGAACATGTTTATTTATTTATTTATCTATTTTATCTATTTATTTATTTATTTATTTTTTGTTATTCGTTAGTCATTCCGTGGTTTTCTGGGAGCGGGAAGTAAGCAGTCTCTTTTTTTCAGAGTCCATTTTGACCGTCTAAAGTAAGAATAGACTAATTATACTGTAATTATCGGAATTTTGTTTCAAGCAATTTTAATGGGATCCTTTAATTTTACCTCATAATGATAGGTCTTCTTATTTCATGTTTATCCCTTTTCATTTTGCTAACTGAAGTATGAAAAATGATCCTCAAATGTGTGTATCATCTTATACAAGTTAATTTTTCCTTAATAATTTTCATATTTTCTTGATAGTTTCCCCACTGAGATTACTGAGCTTTTCTTTTTAATTGTGTGGTTTTGCAGACTATGGTATTGGAGTAACAGTAGATGAGTTGTCTATACCACAATCTCTCTGTCTTCTTCATTCTTCATTTAATTTCTTCATTTCTGAGAACAAGGACACACTAAAGGCGTCTTGGATCTGAACCACATTCCCTCGTATTCACAAAACGTGGTTGCCAGGCGTGTGGTGGCGGCCCTTGATGTGATTACCTGACTTGTTGTCCCCAAAATAAATATGTGATGTTTGAGCGCAGCCGTTTTTAAAATTGTGGCCTCCGGATAAAAACGAGGGAATTGTGGGAGTATATGGAAAGAAATTAACATATATGGTACATGAAAAAAAAAGTTGCTATGTAACATGGATAACTCAGTTTATAGGAAAAATATCAAAATGGAAGATGAAAATTTGTCGTATTCTAATTTGTTTTTATACATATAATCTTTTTTTTTAAATCTTTTTTGAGACCGATACGTGAAAATCCAGCAGTAACTATCCAAGAAAATTAGACAAATCACACGGAACATATCGCTGTATTCTTTTACAAATTATTTTCGCTTCTTACTATTGTCTGTTTTGTGTCTAGATTCACACTTCCTATCGAGGCTACTGTTTACCAGGTTGATTAACGGACTGACTCAATACGTTTTGCCTCCTTAACACCGAGTTCGTATACGAGTAATCCCAATGAATTTTTGACTGTAACTGTCTGTACTATTAATGGTTTGACAGTTACGTCTTGTCATGGTCAATAGTCATGTAATACAACGTCCTCACTCCGTTATTTTTAGTATCTTCCCTCAATCTCAAGTCCCTTAATCTGCTGACAATCCTGAGAACTGATACCCTGTGGAGATTAGTGGATTTAAGATTGAGAGATAACGCAAAACACAATGAAAGTGAGTGTGGCAGGATACTCGATTCCTGACCACGACTGTACCATGATGGAGAGTGTGGAGAATATTTTTTTTTTATGTCAGATAATTAAACTCCAAAGCGTATCGAGAGCTGCAGAGGCGAGGCTTGCTTTAAAAAATTTCGTTATTAATCTTGCACGAGGGAGTAAAGGCGGGGCGGACTGAACAGCACTCAAAGGCTTGTTTCTGATGATAGACCACTTTGACTGCCTGAAGAGAACCTGAAGAGAACTCGTGTGTGTTTGTTCTAAAGCCCAATAAAGTAGCAAGATATTCTGAGGCTTGTATGTACGTTTCTCTTTGATGCACTTTTCTTTATGAAGATTTGTATTGAATTTTTATTGTATCCGCTATCAGTTATTATGTTCCTGTTCACTTAACTCTTTGACTTCTTTGGTGTTACCTCAAATTTAATAAGGTTATCTGATACAGCTTTGTTTATTTTGAAAGGCACTACTAGCAACAAAATAAATCTAGTATGTTTATCCTCGAAGTGCCTATATTTTTCTTTTCGCACCTTAAAATCGTTCAGATTTGCTCAAATTATAAATGCCATAATGTTAGAGGTCAAATACTTCAGGCCATTGTGAAGCTTAGTAATATCTATATAACTTTTTTTTTTTTTTTTTTGTACTGTGTAATTCAGAGAGGAAATGAGTTAACGTTTCGTGTTCTATACTTATTCCTGGATTTAGCTTCATGACTTCTTCAGGCAGTGTGGTATCAGAATTTTTATTGTCCTACAGTTTTTGCACCTCTGACAACAACCCACACTCTACATTCACGTTCATCACCGTATCCACACATATGCCCACTCGCATACATACATACATATACACAATTCCACGCCATTTCTAGCCTCTCAACAGATTTACGTGCACTACCTATTCCATATCCTTATAGAACCATACACACCACCACACGTTTCCCTACCTGTTTTCACTCCTGCCATCCTCGTAAAGGGCACAGGTTGACAGGCGCTTCATAAATATCCCTGCTTTTCATCTCTTTGTTTGTGCATCTTTCTTTTGTCTTCATCTCCTCCTGGCCTTTGTTGTTGGCCTGCGATTCAAAGGAAAGCACCTGGAGGTTCAAAAGTACGTAATAATTAAACCTCTGTTCCCACGACGTTGAGAGAGAGAGAGAGAGAGAGAGAGAGAGAGAGAGAGAGAGAGAGAGAGAGAGAGAGAGAGAGAGAGAGAGAGAGAGAGAGAGAGAGAGAGAGAGGGAGAGAATGTTATAATACTCCCTTCGAGTCTGTCTTACTTTTCTCACTTTCTTAGTAGTTCTTGGTCAGGTAACCTCGTGAAGATCGCAAGGTCCATTGTGGCCTGTATATCTCTGCAGCTATGTAATTCTCTCTCTCTCTCTCTCTCTCTCTCTCTCTCTCTCTCTCTCTCTCTCTCTCTCTCTCTTTCCAAGTAAATAGGTCAATAGATGCAGAAGAAACTGATTCAGGCATTACAACAAAATCACAGTAACATTATAACCAATCCGTGTATCTGTAACACTCTTGTATGGGAAACGCTCAATGTAACCTGAGTCTGATGTAGGTGTGTGTGAGGGACAGTCTGGCGAGGAGAGTGACATGACGGGTGTGCGGTGGTGGGGGCTGAGGATGAGAGGAGTGGCGGAAGGCTATCTCGTCCACACCGCCGGCCACACAGTCCTAGGCGTATCGTGTGTCTGTTGGCTGGGATCGTCGAGGCGTTGTGGTCAGGTCTTTCCTTTTCCATCCGGCACACAACACCACCACATCTCCCTTATGTAATGCTGCTCTCATTAATTCACAGCACTGGAAAAGCTGCACAGTTTATTTAAAAGCACATACAAGAAAGAAGGATGTGATTAAAAGAGTAAAGCTTCTAATTTGTAGCTAGTGCAATGTTTAGGGATGGCTGTAGAACAAAAATAAATGTTGCTGAATGGTTTGTGACTCATGAACTGCGTTTCGAATAGCAGTGAGAGAGAGAGAGAGAGAGAGAGAGAGAGAGAGAGAGAGAGAGAGAGAGAGAGAGAGAGAGAGAGAGAGAGAGAGAGAGAGACAAAAAAAAACTTAGTCCTACAGCTAAATTTAACAAACATTGACAGAACAGTATTATTTACGAAGATATTTTCAGTTTTTTAGTGTTTGCTTGTATTGTATTAGTAAATATTTAACCCTTTAGAGTACAACACAACTTGACTTTCGTATTGCATCACCTAAATTCATTTCATCACTTTGTACACTTACTCCAAGCTTTACACGCATTTTCCTCCGCAGGCTCGTCATTAAGATTATTTTCCTCTCCTTCCGTCGTATTTTACCTTGCCTCTGTCATTACATATTCACAGTAACGCTCAGTTCGCTCTTCCCGGGACACTTTTACCTGCCCAACCTGCTCATTAGTCGTGGTCGCCGCTCTCTCCCCGTCACGTTTTCTCGCAAGCAGACTCTCTCCTCGTTCCTCCTCTATAAGAGGTGTCTTTCCTTGGAGTGTTTGTGTCATCGCTGGCTTGTTTGTCTTGTGTTACAGAGAGAGAGAGAGAGAGAGAGAGAGAGAGAGAGAGAGAGAGAGAGAGAGAGAGAGAGAGAGAGAGAGAGAGAGAGAGAGAGAGAGAGAGAGAGAGAGAGAGAGAGAGAGAGAGAGAGAGAAAACCAACAAAATTAAGGTAATTTGCTTTTTTCCTCACTAGTTCTTTCTAAATAGTGATTACCATATCCAGCTTTCTCTCTCTCTCTCTCTCTCTCTCTCTCTCTCTCTCTCTCTCTCTCTCTCTCTCTCTCTCTCTCTCTCTCTCTCTCTCTCTCTCTCTCTTTCTCTCAATTCCTGGCCCCGCACACACCTGTATCTTATTACTTACCAACGTCAGGTAGGCTAACATTACCCGTGTGCTCTGGCCATTCTCAGGATGGATGGCTGCAGGGACTCTGCTGGAAGTCGCCTTGTTAATATGATGTGCAGGAGTCCAGCCTCCCTCCCCCCGCCCCCCACCACACACATACACACCGTTATTTAGTATTACAAATCATCTCGTTCTAAAATTGGTAGATATATATGTAAATAGATAGACAGATCGACAGTTAGTTAGATAGATAAAGAGATTAGGCAAATAGATTGATAGATTTGTAGGAAGACAGATGCATAGATATACAGATAAATTGATTGATATATATGATAATAAAATACGGTAAAAGAAATTATTGTAAAAGAGGAGAATGAGAGTCTGTGCGAACATATATTAGGAAAGTTTTAAAGTTTCATTATTATCACAAACTGGGAAGACTTTAAATTTACATGTGTCTTGTTAACGTGTGGTAGAGAGATAGATAGATAAGACAGAGATAGATAGATAGATAAGTAGGCAGTTAGATACATAGATAGATAAACATTCGTAGATGAACAGATACTTAGATAGACAGATAGATAGATAGATAGTTAAATATGTGTGTGTGTGTGTGTGTGTGTGTGTGTGTGTGAGGAGGTAAGAGGAGGCGGGTAGGCAGATGTTGACACTGGTCTCTACATTACCTCGTCTTGTTGACTTGTATTGTGGACCGAGACTCCTATGTATGGACTTAGCGAGATTCAGCTCAGTTACGCCCCGCTGCTGGCAGACGCCCACAAGACAAATTGCACACACACACACACACACACACACACACACACACACACACAGCAATACCATTACTATCATCATCATTTGCACTCTCTCTCTCTCTCTCTCTCTCTCTCTCTCTCTCTCTCTCTCTCTCTCTCTCTCTCTCTCTCTCTCTCTCTCTCTCTCTCTCTCTCTCTCTCTCCAATAAGAAAAACCGAGAATTTTACTTATCTTCAGTTCCACAAACTTTGAAAGCTGATTTCAGGAGAAACAATAGACAGTGCATGCTTCCCATAACAAAAACAAATAATAATCTCCCATCTACTGTATGATATCTGCAAGAAATCATCAGCGGCATGTTTCCTCTTGTTTGCCGGAGGAAGAAGATAAACAAACCTGCGTATTTATTGGAAAAAGTTGACAATGGGACGTGGAGTCGTTCCCCTCTCCCCACTCCCTCCCTTTGCCACGAGTATTTCTCTTCCGGAACAGAGCACTTTTTCATTACAACTTAACTTGGGTGTATTGATGAAGACTGCCAAGGTGTGCATGTGTCGGTTGGTCGCTGGAGGTTTTATACTCGTTATCTTCTCCTCAGTCAAGAATAGTCATCAGTTTCGTGTTATTTATCACTGTTTTTCATACACCATACACTTTTCCTTCTTTTCTCTCTTATTTACTGTTATTCATCGTTTGTTTTTCTTCTTTTCGCTACTCCCTCGTTTTTTATTTTAATGTTGAGTCGTATGTATTGATGCTGTCTCGATTTCTTTTGTGTTTTTTTCTTTCCTCTCTTTTCTCTCTGCCCGGTAATGGCAACAATAATTTCTTTCCTCTTTTAGTAGTGATGTCAGCCGCTTCCTTCCTTTCCTCCTTCACGTCTGCGAAGAAATATGACTAATGGTATTCTCTTTTCGTCTTTTGTTATGAAAACGTATTTTTCTCTTCTTCCTTGAACTCTAATGCCATTTTTCTGTTTCATACCTAGTATTTTATATTTTATCTTGTTTTTTTTTACTTGTTTATTCTATGTTCATCTATTGCTTTTATTTCTTTACTTTTTTTATATTTTACTAATTGCTAAAACATTCACTAACCAGTCTCTCTTTTTGTTCATTCTTGACTACTTCTTAAAAATAATAACGAATTTAATAATAGATGAGAAGAAAATAGAAAAAAACGCTAAACTTTTAAGATCATGGATTAGTGTGTAAGCAAAAAGAATAGAAGAAAAAAAAGAGAGAAAAAAAGGAGCCACACACACACACACACACACACACACACACACACACACACACACACACACACACACACACACACACACACACACACACACACACACTGATAACTACGTATATATTGAGTTCCGCGTTCCATATTCCAACGAGCATCTGGGTGATCAGTAAAGTCATGGCTGGAAGTCGAGTAAACTGCTGCACTCACTGCCTCCTATTTACTGGCAATTTTCTTACAAAACCTGACAGCTGGTAAATTAATAGCAGCTAAGCGGACATCAGAATGAGGGAAATTGGTAAATACAGTGGAGATAAGAGCAGGTTACTTGCCTTCTGATCATGACTAAAGAAGGAAAAGAAAAAGTGTAGGATTGCAATAACCATTTAGAGAAGAAGAGGACGTTACAGGGATATACCTCTTTGAAAATAAATATAGTGAGGAATCAAAAACAACAGTGCATAGATTTTGGGTAATAAGAGAAGAGAAAGGGAAAGAGAAAACAGAAAACAGAAGACTCAGACAGTGAGACACGTCAGGGGATGCCGTTTCAGAGGCAACACTTGACCATCAACTCAGCTATATTTTCTGTTTTTTTTTTGTGTGGACTGAGAGGTGAAAGTGCCACCTGCCTGGGAAACGAGTAACGAATAACGAAACTCAATGAGAAGTGCTATGTGTCCGCCCACAAGAGATAATTGCATGTTACTCCCGCCGTGTGATGTGCATCTCTTCATACAAGGTTGGGGAGGACGCCACTCGGAGGGAGCTTCTTCTGATACACAACAACGGAGTGCTTGTCTGCCGCAGGTATAACTCAGGCTGCAAAGAATAGCGGGAAGGGAAGAGGAGGCGACGCGGGTTATGATTTTCGTGTCGCATTTGATTGCTATTATTACTGCTGCACTTGTCAACGTGAGAACGAGATGAACACAGATATTACCTGCCGCCACGACCATTACACAGTGTCGAGGCCTGTAAGCCGCTCCCTGCCGTTTTAATATTCTTGTCTTGAAACGAGACGCGCTTTCTACAGGTTACAGAGTACACACCCCCACCAGGCACCGGTGTAAAAGTGCCTCAGTGTCACCGTATCCTTGTGAGGTGTGGCGAGGAGGAAGCTCGGTATTCCTTACCCCCACCCCTCCACTCCACCCCTCCTCATCCACCTCTCAGGGGCGTATCGTGTGTACTGAGGAATGAGTGCAAGTGTGAGAGAGAGAGAGAGAGAGAGAGAGAGAGAGAGAGAGAGAGAGAGAGAGAGAGAGAGAGAGAGAGAGAGAGAGAGAGAGAGAGAGGGTGTGTGTGTATCTTATGATTTCCACGAGGAGGAGGACAAGGAATGAAAGTAATAGGCTCCTTCTCCTTCTCCTCCCTCTCTCTCCTTCTCCTCCTCCACATCCATTGGGAGATGAAGTTATTTCCACTCCAAGAAGAGAGAGAGAGAGAGAGAGAGGAGAGAGAGAGAGAGAGAGGAGGAGAGAGAGAGAGAGAGAGAGAGAGAGAGATGGTGTTTAGTATCTTTATCATTCCAAAGGAGGATGAAAATGGCAAGAATATGTTACAGATTAATTTACTAGTCATTAAAATTCTTCTGTCAAAAATAAACCAATAAAACACTTGGTAAAATTAGTAACAAAACTATCATTAAGGAGTACGAAAAAATAAAACAAGGAAGAGAGAGGTGGAAGAGGAATAGGAATAGGAGTAAGAGGAGGAGGAGGAAATAGAGAAGCACGCAGGAAAAATAAAAACTTGTAAATTTGTTTAAGAGGCTGTTTGTGGTGACTTTGCCATATAACAGAGTGAGTTAAAGAAAAAAAAAACAGAATAGCATAGAAAAAGAAGAAGGGGAGGAGGAAAAGGGAAAGGAGAAAAAAGGAAGATGAAGAGAATGAAGAGTACCCCTGAAGAGCAAACAGCAGCAGATTTGTTTACCCTCACAAGACTGCTTTCTAATCAACTACACTGGAGGAGGAGGAGGAAGAAGAGGAGAAAGAGGAGAAAGAGAAGAAGGAAGGATGCTTATAACAAACAACGAGAAGGAATTGAAGAAAAGAAAAAAGACAGCGTGAAGGAGGAGAAAGAAAAGAAGGGATACTTATAACAAAGAACGACAGTACTAAAAATGAGGGAAGAAATTGAAGAAGAAAGCAGTTTGAAGGAGAAAAAGGAAAGGGAAAAAATCAATTATACCAAACAACTATAAATGAGAGGAGAAAGTGAGGAAGAAAGCAGCATGGAGGCAGCAGAAGGCGAGCCGCGGCAGGACACGACACTCGGGCCCACTCTGGTCGTTATGTTCCCCACTCTCACGCCGCGCCCCCCGCACTGCATATGTAAAACACCAACAAAGGGAAACCTGAATGCCAGATGCTCTTAGGACACCGTTTTCTTCCGCACCCTTCACTTTCCTTCCCTTTCCCTTCCTTTTCCTTCCTTATCATATTCTAATTTCACTTTCCTTCACTTCTCTTCCCATTTCCTGACCTTCTCTTTCCTTTCTTTTTTCATCCTTTTCTTCCTTCATTTTCCTTCACTTTCTTTCCCATTCCCTTCCTTTATCTTCTCTTTCCTTCCGTTCTTTTCTGTTCCTTTCCTTTCCCTTTTCTTTTCCATCTCTTCCCTTTAGTTTCTTTCCTTTTATTTTATTTTCTTTCATTGCTTCCTTTCTCGTCTCCTCCCTTCCCTTCCCTTCCTTTCCCTTCCCTTCCCTTCCCCTCCTCTCCCATCCCTTCTCTTTTCTTTCCTTTCCTTTCTTTTTCTTATCTTTTATTTGATTTGCTACTCTTCTCTTCCCTTCTTCCCCTGAGTTGCCTAGTGTCTTGCCTTTCCTTTTCTTTGGATTCCACCTTTTCCCTTTTCTCTCCCTTCTCTTCTCTTCTCTTTTCTCTTTTTCTTTCATTTCCTCCCAGTCTCTACAGCCAGCTATCCCTTAGTTGTCTAGTGTCTTCCTTTCCTCTTCCTTCTTTCCCTCTTCCCTTCTCTT
>NC_087164.1:19112422-19159922 GCF_035594125.1 Scylla paramamosain
AAGACAGAAAACTCGAGTCATAGTGGAAGTATGGCATGTTACTAGACTTTTGGCCACGACGGTACTGGGATGGATAGTGGCCAGTGTGTGCAGACCTTAATTAACTTTATTGATCATGAATTCTAAGGAGATCAGAGGACTTCATACTTATAGAAGACTTGAATCATAGGAGGAGTGAGGATGACATTTTACCAAACTTTTAGCCACGAGTGTGCTTGGAAGGATAGTGGCCAATGTGTGCAGACCTTACTTAACTTAGGTCTATCTTTACGTTATCTAGTTCTTGATTACGTTTTTTATTATATATATTTTTTTCTATTCGGTGAGTAGCAGCTGGTCACCAAAACATCACAGGAACCCACACGCCTGCCGTCTGCCGTTCAAATTTCCGGCAGCACAGTCAGAATTTGGACGGGAGGCATTAACAGGAAAACAGAAGGTTGTGATCACCTGGCTTAGCACAAAAAAAAGCAGAGGAAAAAATAGTCTAATAGGATAGAGAAGAATTAGTGGACTCGCTAATAGTCCTTTCCTTCCACTTACTACGTCGTTATCATCATCATCATTAGCAGCCGTTATTAGGCCTCTGCAAGACAAAGGCGTCTCTAAACTTCCTCATCTCATCTCATATCTTTCTAGAGTTCGTTTGTTCCAAATATCTACGCCGTTTTTTTTTGTTTTTTTTTGTCGCCGTTCCCTGAAGCTTACTGTTCTTTGTTCATCTGCTTTGCCTTCTCTGGCCTTGTAAGTTGTCAGTTGTACGTATCATGTGAGGTTTCCGTGTTAAATTAGTTTCAGAAATATAAGTGGAGCAGCTTTCAGTTCGTTTGGTTTAGAGAGTTCATATTCAACCACGCTCTCTGTCGAAGGACGCACGCATCTCTTACTGGGTAGAGAGTAAGTGCGTACGTAGCAGTCAAACCAAGAAGTAGACGAGCACAAAGACTGGCCGCCGTTCAATACGACTGCTGCCCCACTCCCTTCCTAATCCTAGACCTCCACTCCAGTCTCCGTTCTAGTTCCCTCCATCCGTGTCTCGCCCTGCACCAGCCCCCTTGCCACGGCCACCCCCACGCCGTCTCCAGCCCCTTCCTCCTTTCTCTACTTTGTACCACGGTTTCCCTCTACCCCGCCATCGCTCATGCCTACTTCAGCACCAGCCTCTCACCTGCTCCACCCGATATCCCAGTAACCCTCCATTTAATTTTCCTTTAGCTACTAATCCTCTTTCCTTCTTATTTCTGGCATTTATTCCTGCGTGTCTTTGCCAAGTTGCCTTCCATACCAACCCCGCACTTCTTATTTCTCACCGTCGCTGCTACTGGCACAGGCTTTTCTCTCATTTCTACTCCGGTGTGTTTATTTAAGCCGTAACTATGTTGTTTTAACCTTTTGGCTGCTGATGAGAGTGCGACGTTTGTTATTTTAGTTCAGTATTACAAAATTACTTTTCTTAGCATGAGTAAAAGTTTAGGCACTAGATTTTTTTTTTTTTTACTACGCACTTATTCCTTTTGCTGTCTCCACTCCTTTTTTTCATCTTCACTCTAAAGCTTTCATCAGCCATTTTATCAAGCTTATGTAGAAGCCATATTAGGCCAGGGGTTAAGGCTTACACTATTAAACAACCCGCAATCAGAAGGACCTTGTCGGTTAGAAAATAGCACTTATTCAGAAACACATAGGTATTATTGTTCCTTGCAGACTGTAAATGGAAGAGAAAAGATTTATCTGGTAATCTGACCTTAATTTATTCATCCCAGTCTTCTAATTCAACGTGCCGTAAACCATGTCGTTTGCAATTGGATACTCGTGTTTACCAGTCATCCTTAGTTCAGATCTCCAGATATGTTCCTTAATCCTTATCTGTTAGGTTTGTGCACCGCTTCTTTACCTCGCTTCCTCCTTATCTGATGTCTATGTCGATGGCGTGTGTCAGGACTATATTCTGAAACACTTCTGAACCGCACACCGACTGCTTTCAAAATGCTTTACTAGTTAAAATTATACGGATGTTTAAGGGTGTTTCTAAGGTCCTAGTAACATATAAACAGGAGAAACACTCTTCAAAACCTGGTTAATCATCCCTGTGGCTTTGAAAATAGTCTTGGTGAGAGAGCAAAGCGTATCTCAATATTGATTTTAGGTGTGAAGTGGCCAGTTAGTGAAGGATGCTCCCCTTCTCTTGTCATAAATCTCAGGTTCGTCTCTTAGTGAAATCCAGGCAGTCATTAAACTGTAATAGGTGTTTAAATTATGAGTACTGTCTCTGGCGTTATATATGTACTCTCTCTCTCTCTCTCTCTCTCTCTCTCTCAAGCAGACGACGTGGAGGGCGTTGTCGAGGTGTGTGGAAGAAGTGAGGTCGTGTGCACCTTTAGTGTAGTTAATATTGCCTGCCCTGGGTCGTACCTGCGTGATGTAGAGCGTCTGTGTAGATGGGTTACATGAGCTGTACGAAGGATAAAGGCAAGATTTTGGGAGAGGCGAAGACGGAAAGACAAAGAAGGGGATGAAAAATAACAGGGACATAAAGAGAAGTGGGAGAGGTAAACCGGCGAGGAAGAATGTGAAAAAAAGAGAGAAAATAGCAGAACAGAATAAAGAAAGAAAAAAAACCACACGAGACAAAAAGAACAAAGAGAGGAAGAAAAGGACAATGAACGGAGATATGAAAAGAAGATAAGGGAGGTTGATTGGAGAGGAGAAATGTGAAAAAGAACGAAAATAACTTCGAAGAACACAAACAGAACGTGTAGGACAAGAAGAAAAAGGAGAGGAGGCAAAAGAGGAGTGTAAAAAATATAAGAAAGAGTAGCAATAAAAGTGACGAAAAAAAAAATAGAAATAGGAGTGGAAGAAATATGAAGCTGAGGAGAAATAAAGATAGAGAGGAGCAGAAAAAACGAGATAAAAAGAAGATGAGGATAAGTCAGAAAAAAATGGGAAAAAGATGTGAAGATTGGGAGGAATAAAAAGAAATAGAGGAAATCAGGGAAACGAGAGGAGGGAGAAGAGGAGGAGTGAGAAAAGAGAGAAATGGAAAGATGGAAGGAAATAAAAAAAATGAAGAAATCTGGAAACACGAAGAGAAAGAGGAATAATAAGAAGAAAATACAGACAGAAGGGTAGAAAAAGATAAACAAAAAGACGAGAAACGACCAGAAACTGTGAGAAATGAAAATAGATAGAGGAAACCAAGTAAACAAGAGTAGGAAGAGAGGAAGTGAAAAAAATAGAAATGTGCAGATGAGAAGAAATACAAAAAGAGGAAATCTGGGACACAAAAGTAGAAAGAGGATGAGGAATAAGAAAAAAAAACAAAGATAGGAGCAGGGAAGAAGACAAACAGTAATAAGAAAAATAAACAAAACAGGAAGAGGAAGAAGAGTTGATGTTAGATGACTAGAAGGAAGGAAAGGAAAGAA
Organism: Scylla paramamosain; assembly: GCF_035594125.1. Classification (NCBI taxonomy): domain Eukaryota; kingdom Metazoa; phylum Arthropoda; class Malacostraca; order Decapoda; family Portunidae; genus Scylla; species Scylla paramamosain. The sequence continues at coordinate 19,115,851 of NC_087164.1, forward strand.
AAGGAAGAGGAGGAAAACATACTTATTATTATTATTATTATTATTATTATTATTATTATTATTATTATTATTATTATTATTATCATTATTATTATTATTATTATTATTATTATTATTATTATTATTATTTGTCGTTTCTTTGGTGGCCAGAAGGACAAAATAACAAACATAACATCCAATCAACCTAAAACTCATGAACAAAGTACACATAGAAAAAAAAATCCACAAAAAAAAATAAAATATTTAGAACCATGTACAGTAGAAGTATATTTATTTCATTCCCACGTTAGAGCCATTAGTATGATGAAAGGTACACCACCAGCGGCGATATTAGCATCGTAACTCATGGACTGTGTGATATATACTCTTGCCTCCTGAGTTAGTGTGGGTCGTATGTGAAGTTATTGTGTGTAAATATTCCCTAACTCTCTCTTCTCCTCCTCTTTCTCCATATCTCGCTTCATCCACAGGTGTGCGTCTCAGGTAAAGCACCGGTAGGATCAACACAGGGGAGGGAGAGAGCGATGCGAGAAAGACAGCATAGAGAAAAATAATAATGGTGGAGAAGGTACATAGGAGTACACGTGGATTATTGAAAAACTTTTGATCGACTGATGACGCGGGATACTGTGTGTGTGTGTGTGTGTGTGTGTGTGTGTGTGTGTGTGTGTGTGTGTGTGTGTGTGTGTGTGTGTGTGTGTGTTTTGACTCTCTCTCTCTCTCTCTCTCTCTCTCTCTCTCTCTCTCTCTCTCTCTCTCTCTCTCTCTCTCTCTCTCTCTCTCTCTCTCCGTATATCTCTGCCTGTCTACTTATCTAACAATCTGTACTCTTGCCTATGTGTGTCTCTCCTTATGTAGTACTTATATATGTATGTACGTACGTATACATGCACGTACCCATCATTCTGTCTGTCTCATTGTGTGCCATCCGACGTGTGAGTGGTCACGTGTCGGCAGAAGCAGGTATGTAAATTATTACGGGGGACTCACACACTCAAGCCGGGAGTATGGCGGACTGAGGCGGGCTTAGCAACCACTGGCAGGCAGAAAATCCCCCAGGGAACACGTGTCGAGTGTATTTTTCGCTAGACACAATTGGACACCAGATTTTCCGGGACCAAAAACATTGAGGATTTTCACGATATAGCGGAATTAAATGTACCGAACAAACATTTCATGCAATACACTTTTATAAAATTGCTCTCTGTATGACACGCGACCGGGCGACACGACAGGCAGTTGACACCGGCACGTGAGCGGCGCCCGACACACGGCAGATATGAGGCAGGCGAAGAGACGAGAGGGGGGGAGCTCAGGGGACACAGTCCATCTGGGGCGTCCCGCACCGGACAGATATAAACACAGGACAACGGGTGACAGCACGTATCACGCCATCTGTAATCTCCCGGTGGCAATGAAAATCCTGGCAGGAAGATACACATACACACACACACCCACACACACACACACACACACACACACACACACACACACACACACACACACACATCCTTCCGTCACTCACGCAGTGTGTCATATATGGACACGCTGTCTTTCTCCAAACTTATCTCGACGGTCCGTAATGAAATTCTCTTATTGGCAAACCAGAAGATGAAGGGTGTTAACCGCACAGCAAATCTTGTTTATGTCGTGGGAGGGATAAGCAAAGCTGCCGCCCGCCTGTCAGTCCCGGCACGCACTCACGCCACCCTTCACGAAGAATCAGGGCAGCGCGGCGGACACTGCGATGAAAGGGAGACCAGTGTCATGATAAGATGGAAATTTTGTCCTTGGAGAGCTTTGTGTTGATGGTATATTGCAGCGTGTGTACTGTACTCCTAACTCGACACTCGTTTATGAAATAGAGTGAGGGAATGAATCAATAAATAGAGCATCAGCGTCCCATGGTGTTAAAAATGCCCTTTGACATAAATGTTGTGTGTGTGTGTGTGTGTGTGTGTGTGTGTGTGTGTGTGTGTGTGTGTGTATGTGTGTGTGTGTGTGTGTACTATAGGAAACAAAAATGATAGCAAGGAAAAAAAAATGTAACAATAATATCAATAACAACGAAACACACACACACACACACACACACACACACACACACAAAACCCACCCTTATCACCCCTGCCACCCTACATCCAATCCTATCCCACCTTAATTTCCCTTCCTTCTTTCCCCCGCTTTGGTTCAGTGGCTCAGTGTACTTCTCGATCTTGGGGTGGGCGTGCAGGGAGGAAGGAAGGGAAGTGGCCCGGTGGTAGAAGAGACAGAGGTAGAAAGAGAGAGGTAGAGAGAGAGGGAGGGTGAGGGACCGACCGACTAATTACAAGGATGATGATGAACGAGCCGTTGACGATTACGGCTGGTGGGAGTAAGACGGCTCGTTAGTGTGATGGACTGGCTAAATAATAGGGATAATGAAACCGTGGAGCTCGACCGCCATCTGGAGGGAACTTAGTGACATAGATCAGTGACGTCATAAGGGAGAGAAGGCGAAGGAAAGAGAGAGAGAGAGGGAATGAGAGAGAGAGAGGGAATGATGCCGCTGGAAAGGTTAATACGGGTGACTTTAGGGAGATAGGGGGTGTGGTAATGGAGGGGGTAGTGTGACTTGATAGTGTTCATTTGCGTTAGTGAGCTATTTGTCCCCTGAGTGCGTAGGAGTGCAGGGATTGTAATGGTGGTGGTGGTGGTGGTGCTGGTGATGAAAGGGATCTGCTGCGTAAACTTGTCAATAGTTAATGTGTTTGTAGCAGTGGTAGGTGTGTGTGTGTGTGTGTTTTTGTGTGTGTGTCGATGGTGTGGGTCTGCGTACATGTTGTAGAGATGTTAATAGTTGAAGTGTGTCATTAGGGGGTGGTACTAGTAGTTGTGGTGGTGGTACTAACAGTAGTTGAAGTTTATCGGTAAGTAGTAATAGTAGTAGTAGTTAGTAGTGGTGGTGATGGTGGTGGTGATAGAAGTAGTAATAGTTATAGTAGTAGTGGTAGTAGTAGTTGTAGTGGTAGTAGTAGCAGTACCAATAGCAGTGGCTGTAATCAATAAAACATATCACGAACTCCCATACCGGACATTGATTGGCGCGAATTACACAGCACATCCGTCAACACAAAAACAATAAATACCAGTAATGACACACCGAACCGAGACCCGAAATATGAGAGCTGAAAATCCCCACACATTACACCACCTGACATAACAACCCTTGAACACGAACCAAGTAAACACATAGTAGCAGCAACAACACCAGCTGAAGACACCACCCCTTCCTGCACCCCTACACTCGTAAGGATGCGGGTCACCTTACATAGCCAGGTCCCGGAACACGACAGGGGGCTGGGGGCTGCACGGGGCTGGGAGGCTGGGTCGAGTGAGGTAGGTTGGTTCTACTAAATTGGCTACCTTCATCTGCCGCGACACCGATAGTCCCAGGGGAGTGTGGCCGTGTGTCTCCCTCCCAGGTCGTGTTCAGTGGCCCGAGACGATACACACAGCATTCTGAGACGCACCAGGGGAGGGGTAGAGAATAAAGAGGTACAGCACAGAGACAGAGTAAGGAGGTCCATCACACACACACACACACACACACACACACACACAGAGAGAGAGAGAGAGGATAAAGAGGTGCAGCACAGAGAGAGAGAGAGAGAGAGAGAGAGAGAGAGAGAGAGAGAGAGAGAGAGAGAGAGAGAGAGAGAGAGAGAGCTGCAACACAAGGAAGAGCGTTAGGAGATGGATGTAGCAACAGAATCTCAATAAAAATAAGCTATAGGAAAGAAATACTGTATATGAGAATGTAGAAAAATAACGAGGAAGTTAAGATTTGATAAGAAAATGCAACACAAAGAAGAAATGGCATTACATGGTGGCTGTAGAGAGTTACATAATAGTTATAGGGAAGGTTTACAGGAAAGAAATGTCAGTAAAGGATGTAGAAAAAGAGGGAGAGACAAAGAAAGAAGATAAGGAGGTACAGCGTGAGGAAGGAAAAGTATCACATGATGTAGAATAGAAGAAGTAGCAGAACAGTAATAAAAAAAAAGTAGTTATAGGAAAAGAATACCTGTAAAACATCTAGAAAAAAAAGTGAGAGAGAGAGAGAGAGAGAGAGAGAGAGAGAGAGAGAGAGAGAGAGAGAGAGAGAGAAACGACTGGGAAAAGAGATGAAATGAAGAATTGCAACATAGGGAAGGAAGGGCATTGTGTGTGGTGGTAAAAGTAGAGTAATTGAATCCTTACAAAAAAAAAAAAATCTTATCATTGGAGAATTAGTCAGGGAAGAAATATCGGTGAAAGACGAAGAAAATGAGTAGGTGTGCAGGTGAAGAAGATGTGTCACTAGGGAGAAATGGAATGCTAATGAACAGATAGGAAAATTAAAGTGACAAATAATAATTTCAGAGAGGGATGAGGAAAAGACAGCTTAATTAAATTTCTTTATTACTATTGATTTATATTTCGAGGACACCTGGTTTTTATAATACGTATATAAAAAGATCTCATTTATGAACTATCACAAGTAGTAAGAATAAGTGGAGAGACCTTAATTGCTTACCGTTAGTTATCTTTTAAAGTCTAGTGGTTTGTTACACTCTTCCTCTCTTCCCTCCTTCAACCTTGGGGTGTCACCTGCCATCTTAAAAAGTCTGCGTGCTCATCTAAATCGCCCTGAGTTGTGAGGCTCGTGGGTGGGCGTCGCTTTCCATTATCGTGCTGTCAGAGTCTGAAGGGAACTTTTCCTTTGGCGTCCCTTATCACGGACGGTCGAGGTGAAGTCCAGACCACAGGTAGCCCTTCTGGGGAAAGTCTGCCTCTTTTTTCATATTTACGTAATTTCGTCCCCCAGCTTGTGTGGAGTGTCGCATGCCTCGGCCACCTCTCAAGCGACCCACAAGCACACTGGTCTCCCTCATGCACTCACTCTTGCTTCTCGAGCACGAACCAGAAGCTTTTATTCCTTTGTCCACCGCGGACGCAGATGAAAAGACGATTTTTTGTACTTATCCTACTTCTCCCCGATTTAAGTCTTTGAAAGAGAAGACCTCCACTGGAACTGAAATCGCCTTTCCGATCATTCCAGTGGATATCAAGCGGTCGAACCCTTTTTCCAGTATAATCCTAAACCTTTCTTCTTTGCATATTCGTGTGTAAGAAAAATATACTGCGCAGTTCAATGCAGGTCCTTTTTGTGGTCATGCTTTCTCTAAACAATTTGTCCGCATTACCTCCGCAGTCCCAGCAGCCACTTAGCATTTTAGATCACGCTTATATTTTTTTGCTTTCTCCCGGTGTAATTTATTTCCGCATCCTCCATGGTCCACATCCCATGCAACAGCCGACACTGGCACACCCACCCACATTGCTGCTTTAGGGTTACGTTATGCATCTTCACCTTTCTTCTCTTTTGTTACGCCTTCACTATAACTTATTGATGCCCATTACTTTCTACGGACAGAGTACACACATTATACTCGACGTCTGAGAAAAAAATAAAGGAAAAATAATATAATGTACGTCGGAGTGGTACAGTGTAACATGCAGTGATGAAAGGAAGAAATATCGAGTAACATTGAAAGTGATGGAGTGCACCACACCACCTGTTTGGGGCGCAGCGGGGGCGACTCTCCAAGGGCGGAAGAATTATTAAGGTTACACTGTGACCAACATTGACCCACGTCCTTGCAGCGGTGTAGGGGAAGGTTTACTACAAGGATGGCGAGTATATGGACATCATAAGGGGATAGTAGGAGGATGTTTACACTCACTGCCTTGTTGTGTGTTTATTATTGTTATTATTATGTTTGTACCTTCTTCCTGTGGCTTGAAGTGTTTAAAGAGAAGAGTATCAAGGCACCTCCAGAACTAAATTGAACAACCCGACTGAAATTTTTTGTGTATTCACTTTTCGGGGAAATATCAATTCGTGTTTATTCAATTTACTATTATTATTATTTTTCTTCTTCTTCTTCTTCTTCTTCTTCTTCTTCTTCTTCTTCTTCTTCTTCTTCTTCTTCTTCTTCTTATTAATATTATTATTATTATTATTATTATTATTACTATTGGTAGCAGTATTATTATTATTATTATTATTATTATTATTATTATTAGTAGTAGTAGTAGTAGTGTGGTGGTGGTGGTGGTGGTGGTGATTGTCTTTGTGATCCTTGTGCAGCCTGTGATTTACATAAAAAAATTGATAGAGAGATAGGCATATTTTTAAATGTTTCTTTATTTATCATTTTCATATAGTAAAGTAGACGTTGTACTGATAGGCATGAAACGCGCGCGCGTGTGTGTGTGTGTGTGTGTGTGTGTGTGTGTGTGTGTGTGTGTGTGTGTGTGCAAAAAGAAAAAAAATCAGGTTTTCGATATATAGCTTTTATTGTCTTAATTTTTTATTTTTATTCTAGAGGCACAGAAGCGAGGTGAACTTTTGACCACTAACTCCTGACACACGGCAAAGGCAGCCAGACTAATAGACGCACTCTGGGATGCAGACTTGATCAAGGCAGAAATTTTGAAATCTCCGGAAATTTACTTAGGTGATTTCTTTAAGACCGCGACGGATTATACATTTCTTGCGGTGAAGCTTCATGTTTCAGTATTTGTTGTTGTTGTTGTTGTTGTTGTTGTGTTCATATCATTATGTATGACTTTGGGTTCTGTCTTTTTCTATGTGTTTACTTGTTTATCTTACTATTTGTTTATCTATCTTTCGAGCTGTTTATGTATCTTGCTATTTACCTCTCTGTATTTACATACGAGTATTTATCTGTCTGCTTATGTATCTATACATCTATCTGTCTACCTACCTATCTATATATCTATCTGTTCTACTCATATAACTCTCTAATTATCTATTTATCATTTATCTATTTACTCACGCATTCATATATTTAGCTAGCATACAACCTGGTAATCTATTTATCAGTTTATCTGTAGATTCATTTCTCTATTTACCAGTGTATTGTACACACATTTATTTACATTATGTGCGAGTATGTATGTATGTGTATGTATGTATGTATGCATGTAATATAATTTATGTATATATGAATGTATACTCCACGTGTGAAGAGCAGTGTGATTATAAAAGAGAATGAACAGATACACCATGTGACCGCTATGCCTCGGTGTCTCTTTCATGTCCTGGTGTGTGTTGCAGTCAATAACTCAGTCGCTATTCAGTGAAGCACCACTACACAACCTTCCAAGCTCCTTGACCATAAGCTGCCCCTAAGTGAACTTGCCCTAACATTCCACCCAACTAGGCTACCCTTGTCACAATATGAATTAAATTAGGCTGTGACTTTTAAGTAATGAAATATTTTATAGAGGAACTGTCGTACTTTGAATCGCCCACGTGATTATTGTCAATTTTACATAATATGAATCAGATTTGATTGTATTTCTGGGAGAGATATCTTTTTATAGCGGAATTATCGAAAGTTGAATATACACAGAAACCTTGCAAGCTACTTCCAGGCGTTACTCCCTTGCTGTTCTTTATCCGCTGAAGCTTGAGGGCGTCTATGAACAGCTGTGTTGGCCGGGTGCCTGCTGCTGCCCGCCCTCGACAAGATACGAACCCTGGCTAATCTGGCTCATTGGGTTCAGAGGCAGAAATGCTCTCTGTTATACCCTGGCACTAAGTGGGCGAAGATATGTGATTGCCTCTTGCGGGAAGGACGTAAAAGGCATAAGAATGTACAGTAAATCTATTGCGGTAAGAGCTCCGTGTGTGTGAAAGGAGGCACGGTGCAGGATAAGTAGAGCAGAACACTGTATGCTGCGATGGCATTAAAATGTGACCCATGATGCAATGCTGAGGTCAGTGCAGAGCTTCCATGTACCTGATTAGCTAATTTAGTGAAACATATTTGGCCGTATGCTATTTTACACGTGAGAAATTGCTTATATATATATATATATATATATATATATATATATATATATATATATATATATATATATATATATATATATATATATATATATATATATATATATATATATATATATATATATATATATATATATATATATATATATATATATATATATATATAACGGGTAAAGTCGTGGTATTTTTGTAATCACCTAAAAGCAGCATTTCTTTGGATCCTTCCGAGCAATGGCAAGAGTGTATAATGTCCCCACTTCCCCCAGGAGTGGAATGGAGGTGTAATACCTCCTCATCTATCGTGGTGATGGATGCTGCTACTCTTCCTGTGCTTTACGTCCTTGTCCCTCGCCTGTGTCATGGATGTCACTTTATCCCCTCTTCGTCCCTCTTGTTACAACTTCATAAGATGGCAAAAGTCCCTTAAAGACTTGATCCCGAAGGCTCGGCGAGTAATATTTCGCGTTATATAACCCATGTGTGTAATATTTCTTCTCCGTCGAATTGCCCTGGCAGGGAACGAGACTTTGGCAGTAACCCTCGACCGAACTCCGGTGTGCAGCCTCGCCAAAAACTTGAAATATTGGGTAATCTCACCGACCCGAAGAGCAGTATAATTTGGATGGCGGCAGAGCATTTATCAGTAAATATCTGGGATAGGAGGTCATAAAAAGGTCGTTTACTCGAGCGAGGCAGATGGTATCGAGGGCAACAGAGTCTACTCTGTGACCTGCTAGTGACGTGGGTTTGGGTTAGTGACTCCTGACCTGCCTGAAGTCACTCAGCCTGACCCAGCAGACCTAAGGCCCCAGGCTGCTGGGGGTCGTGTTCCCCACTGCCTCACGCAGCTGGCGGCGAACTGTTGGTGCGCAAGAATGATCGCACGCCGGTTCCCTTGATGGTTGCGTTCTCAGCGCTCACACTTGATGGTGCTTCGTATAATGGCCACATGTTGACGTCGAGACATCGAGATGCTAACACTACATCTTATTTCACTTGCACGTTACACCTTCAAAGGTCAAAGTCTTACATCCGTACTTAAATATGTGTTATATTAATGGCTACACTGCTTTGAGCCTTACAGTTAATACCATGACCGTGAATGGGAGCATAATTAATAGTTACATGAGACTGGGCCTTGCTCCTAATGGCCACTCATTCCATAGCCAAGCAGCAGCAGCAGCAGCGGGACGGACGCTGCCTTTCACAACACCTGTCTGCCGTTGCCTTAAGCAGTGGTCGCCCTCGTAGCGCCGAAGCGCAGGAACACTTGCTCTCCGCTGCAGGCTATGCAGCGTGCATGGAAGGCCACACGGGGACGACGCCGCGCCCAGCCACTAAGGCGCCGCATTCCACCATAAGTGCCACCTTGCTATCCACGATGAATCTTGACACTTATGGAACCTCCAGGCTCTTGCCTGCATGTAGCTCACTGTAATGAGTCTTTTAACAACATAATGAATGTCATTTTATCATCATTTGATGCCCTTTTCCCCGCAGTGTTTCTTCCGTTCATCCAGGGTCCGTTTCTTACTTGTGAGTCACTCATGAAATATTTTTCGGCTGACTTTCTCGAGGTGCAGCCATCTGTCAGTGGGCGTGCGTTGCGGTGCGCGCGAGGGCTGCCTGGTGTGCCGCCCCGCCCAGGGTAATGAAGTCCTCACTCGTGACTAAACCAGCATTGCGTCCAACTTACACGTGTGCTCTTTTTCCGGTACACACTTGCTCCTTCTCGCTCTCTTTGTCTTTCCTGGTTGAGCTTTTTTTTTTCTCCCTCTTTGTCCTCTTCCTCTTTCATATCCTCCTGCCGCCAAGAGTAATGGACTCCGTGTGAATCACCGTGACCACTCCATATCTATACGTACTCCTGTGCTCTAATTTATGACGCCCATACCTCCCTGTCTTTGTTTTCATCGTCCTCCCTTTTCCCTCCACTGCTCTCTCTCTCTCTCTCTCTCTCTCTCTCTCTCTCTCTCTCTCTCTCTCTCTCTCTCTCTCTCTCTCTCACTCTCTCTCTCTCTCTCTCTCCTCCTCCTCCTCCTCTTCCACCAAAGGATAATAGGGTTTTGTGTTACTCAACTCGTGATTTCTCAATTGTTCCTGTTTCCTCGTTTGTCACTTTTATTCTTTACTATTCTTCATTTTCTCTTTTGTCCTTGTCTTCCTGTTCCTCGTCTCCCCCTCCTTCACCAGCACCGCGACAAATATGGCGGCGCCTCCACGAATTATTATCTTGACACGTGTGATAATTCAAGTGGTGTCAGCTTCTCAGTCACTCGTAATAAGCCTCCTTTGCTGCGTTCTTGCCATGCTCCTGTGTCTGTTCTACAAGAGGGGTGTAATGCTGTGCCTGTAACACCTCTCCTGTGACGCTCTCCGGTGCCTGAGGTGTTGTGGAGCAGGTGTGGCCTCGTGAAAGTTATGGTCTGCCTCTGGTTATATTTTTTTTTTTTTCCCCCATCTAGAGGGGTGTGGAATACGTGTAGGAGGTGCTTGTAGGTTGGGAGGTTGCTTGAATAGGTCACTCTTAACCTTTTGAATGTTTGTTCTTTCTTCTTCTCGTGGGTACTGATAAAACATTTTGGTATAAGATTATGAAATGAATTTAATAGACACCACTGACGCAAAAGGAGCGATGAAATAGTTTGATTTATTACTTGCATCTTTATCTTTTTGTTTTTGTGTGTGTGTACTGGCTTATTTGCTAATCTATTTTATTTATTTTTTTATTTTATTTAGTTTTATTTATCTTTCTTTGTGAAGTCGTTTACAATTATCTAAATAAAAGAACAGATATCATTTTGGCCTTACCAGTCAAAGGGTTAATATAACGTGAAGTCACCGGGTGTTCAGAATTCACATATTGCTCAATTGTGAAAAGACTAGAGCACTTTTTTTTTCACTATAATGTAATGTAGAGACCAAAAACTAAGGACGTTTTTTATATATTCATCTTTGGACTCTGCGCACGGGAAATCTTCATAGTTTAAGGATTTTTTATTATTTTTTTTCTTTTATATGCGATGAGGAAGCCAACCAAGCGCTTAAAAAATTTGAATAGAAAAAAAATCACATTGCTTTATTAATTAAAGAAAAAAAATCTCCAGTATTTTCAGACGAATATTTTTTTTTAAAGTAACGAAATGTAATATAGTAATAAACAGTTTTGGAGGAGTTTCTGATCTGCCTGAGTCTTTATAAGGACATTTTTTCCCCTCTCTTTATTCTTCAGTAGTTGGTTCCGTAATAAAAGTTTCCATAGAGAAGTAAACTTGCGTGCCTGGTGTAAGAAATAAAACGTAGTGTGTCGGCGCCCAGTCCCGGTGCTGGCTTGGTGCCCATCTTGTGCTCCAATCTGACTTCATATCACATTCAATTTGTTTTTCAGAATGGAAAACATAAATCAAAGCAAAATGTTTCCTCTCTCTCTCTCTCTCTCGCTCTCTCTCTCTCTCTCTCTCTCTCTCTCTCTCTCTCTCTCTCTCTCTCTCTCTCTCTCTCTCTCTCTCTCTCTCTCTCTCTCTCTCTCTCTCTCTCTCTCTCTCTCTCTCCCCTTCTGAGTTACGAGGTGGGAAGAAAGGGACAGAGAGGAGAAAAAAGTAACAGGAATTTCATCTGTGGCAGTATAGACCGTGGTGGTTTTTGTGTGTGTTGCCTCTCGCCGGCCGGGGAAGGAGGAACCCCACCCGCCTGACAAAGTGCCGAACCCTATACCATTAATACATTACCTGACCTAAATTACATCCCCGCCTTGTCCTCACCTGGCTGGCACGTGGCACGCACCTCAATCCACCCTACCTGCACGCCCCGCTTCTTGCCCCAGTCTCCGCCATCACAGGTATACAATCTTACCTAACACACACACAAACACACACCCACACACACACACACACACACACGTCACAACCAGACAGAATATATAGACCAAATTTGTTACGTCGGATGAACTGTGACTTCATTTATTGCGTTCATGTAGCGAGAAGGAAGCGCGTGCGTCATCACAACCCTGACGTAGCTACAGAACAGTGGCCCTAAAGAAAGCTGTGTCTGTACTGTAACTTATTTTTCTTTCTCTCAGACAAAGTATTCTGTTTTAGTTAAGCCTTCACCTCTCCATTTTAGGGTAACTCGGTGGTGGCTGAATTGAAACACTGATCTTCTGTTATTTATTTATTTTTCATACATACATTGTCTTAAATAGGATATGAATTAAATCTTACACTTTTCAACTAGTAAAATAGAAAACGACAGGAGAGAAACGTTCTAATAGGCCCTGTCCCCTTCCTACGACTGAAGCTGTCTCAAGAGGGGAATACGGTGACATTTCCGGAAATAAATTAGCTTACCCATTTGGCAAGTTTTTTTTTTTTTTTTTTTTTTTGTGAGGATGGGGGTACGTGGGTGAGCCGTAGTTTAGCGAGATTTTTTTTCCATATATTTCTTGATCACGGGTCACCTTTTCGCAAAATACAGTATGGTAGACAAGCTCGCGTTTACTGTTTTTTATTATTTTTTTTATAATACTTAACATTTAATTTTGACACGAGAAGAAATAGGTATAACATTATATCCAACAAACAACAAACAAAAACAGTGACAGTACAGAATCTAGGAAGACCTCAACCAGTTTTACAATGAGAAAGGAAGAATATAGTGCAGCAGACAAGGGCAGGTCCTACTTCTTCTCCAAATGTGTACGTTATCTGGACGGGTTACATCACAACACGCACAGGCTTCCTTTGTTGACGCTCTTCTGCACATCTTTATGCTGTTGTGCCTCGTTATTTATGAATATTTATAGTGGCAGCACGTTACGGGAGGGGAGAAATATTGGGTGGTTGTGTTTTGTGACTAACCCTTCCCTTTTTTTTTTCTTATGCCTTCCGTCTCTCCCTTGTATTTTTTTCCTCCTCAGTGGCTTGACCCCTTCACTGCGATATATATAACATCTCACGGTATTAGAAGCAACGAAATGTTACTAAACATCGACTGGAAAGAAAAAAATGGGGAATGAAAGTAATGGATTTAACAATTTTTTGCCAATTTTTAGGGGGAGGGGTGCCACCCCCCCTTCCCAAGGGGGAGGGGGTTGGTGCCTCCCCGGGTGAGAAACACTGTTCTAAGGTATTTTCTCTGATTCGTCGCAGTTATCTCGCAGTGATTAGTGGAGTTATGTACAGCTGCCGCTAAGTGATGTCACATAGTTCAGTTATTTTCCTGTCCATAGATCGAGTAGCGATTGGTATATGGATTAAATGAACTGCTTTGTATTATGCGTTCCGCAAAGATCGAGAAGAACTTTGGATATGATTCGTGTAGGTAATTTTTAGATCCTTCTTTTTAGTCAGATGCATTTCGTACCCCAGTACTCTGGACACCTCATGTTCACGTAGATTTTACTAGAAGTGACAGAAAGCACGAACGAATGAGTGAATAGGTGAATACAAATTAACAAGGGAGGACTTTCATATAATACAGTGCAAATGACAAACGTACCATAATAAGGCAGTGATGAGAACAATTAAATGAGTTCATCCAGTAAAACAATAAAACAATGAAACAGTTTCCAAATAACAAAGCTGCAAAAAAATACGGCGATATTGAATCACTCTTTACATTACGCATGCATCTCTCTCTCTCTCTCTCTCTCTCTCTCTCTCTCTCTCTCTCTCTCTCTCTCTCTCTCTCTCTCTCTCTCTCTCTCCAGGTACGCCATATAACATTTTTTTCTTTTTTATCTTCGTCTCTGTCATTTCTTCTTCTACTTCTTCTTCTTCTTCTTCTTCTTCTTCTTCTTCTTCTTCTTCTTCTTCTTCTTCTTCTTCTTCTTCTTCTTCTTCTTCTTCTAAAATACACAAGTACACTTCAACCTCACGAATCAACCAAAGCTTCAAAACCAATCAGTCACCCAAACCTTCTCTCTTTCCCTTCAAAGTTACGAGTAAATCTAATCTTCGCCCAGCCTTCCATCACATGCTTGACCTGGGATACTGAAGCTTATGGATATCCTGGGAGTAACCTCTCTCTCTCTCTCTCTCTCTCTCTCTCTCTCTCTCTCTCTTCCACTCCCCTCACCCCCCTCCATTCATCTCTGCTTCCCTTCGGTTACTCCCTTCCTCCATTCTCCATTCCTTAACGTCCCATCTCTCCCTCTCCCCTCTCTTCCTCTCCCACCTCTCCCTCTCCCCCTCTCTCTCCCTTCTCCCCTTCCCTGCAGCCCTCGCGACGCCTAGATTTCCCGGTGGCTCCCTGGCCCCTTTACTGTTCCCTTGCATTCCTACCTTATCGCTTCCTCTCTCTTTTGTCTTACACTATCACGGTGTGTACGTCTGTGTGTGTGTGTGTGTGTGTGTGTGTGTGTGCCGTCTCTCTCTTGTTTGTGATGTGTATCTGTGTTTGCTTTTCGTATTTTTTTTTTTCTTGATGCAATATGCTGTCTCCTACAGCCCGTAGGAGACAGCATATTCACGTAATTATATTAAAAGTTTGTCAGATTATCCATCCGTGCCTGCGTGGTGGCTAACTTAAGACTAAGGAGGATTACGAGGAAGAGGAGGAGGAAGAGGAGAAGGACTGTGTGGTAGACTTCAGGTCACGTTGCTGATACTCCAGACGACAGGCAGCTCAGAAGGTGTAACAATGTGTACACGTAAATATGTTAAAAGCTCCTCAGACCTCCCTTCCGTACCCTGGTTGTGGCTGAGTAAGGACTACGGAAGAGAAGAAAGATTGAGTTATACATCTAAAGTCAGTAATGTTCCAGATAGTAGGAATATTTATACACAGCTAAATATGTTCAAGGCTCCTCAGACGTTCCTTCCGTGCTGATGTGGCTGGCTGGGTAAAGATTATACAGGAGGACTAGGAGAACCCCTCCTTGTCTGGCTCGTGGCATAGCAGCAGTGTCCACCTGAGTGTCTTACCCCATTAAGGCTCCTCCCTCACTTTCCGCCACGATAAGGGGTCGGCAAGCTCTCTCGCGTTGTGACTCTGATACCTTAACCAGTTTTACGTCGCAATAATTCAAATGTACCGTTGATAAATGTGCCGTAATACTTTTTAATGGATTGATGGTATCTTGCGTCGTTGGGAACCTAATGGGTTGAAGGCACGCGGTGACGGGAGGCGCCAGGTGTGGTGGGGGTTGGTATATTGAGCTTTCACTTCGTTACCTGACATGTTTTCCTGCTGCGTCCACGAGCCTCATTGTATCTCATCGGAGTGCGTTAAGTGCCTGCTGTTGATGTGCTTTGTTCCAGTGTGCGTGTGTCACAGCGCGGCACAGCTGGGTGTACACTGGCGAGAAGAGAGTGGCGGAGAGGTGAGAATGTGTAGGACGAGGATAGGTTCACTGTGTCGGCTTAACAGTGTTGTTGATGCGATCTAAATAGATAGATATTAGATAGATAGATAGATAGATAGATAGATAGATAGATAGATAGATAGAGAGAGAGAGAGAGAGAGAGAGAGAGAGAGAGAGAGAGAGAGAGAGAGAGAGAAGCATATTTATTGCTCTGTCTCCTCCCACTTGCAGAAGAAAATGTATATCTCGAAAGAAGTTCAGTGATGAAGTGAGGCAAGGGAGCACAATGCAGTTACTTAATTACTGAGGTGGTGCAAATCATAAGATTGGCACTACATATCATAATTTAGCGGTGACATATTGGTACTACACAAGCTGCCATGTCAACCCTCACGTCCAAGCTCCATTTCTCTATTCTTTTCTCGAGTATTGATGCATAAATAGACGTAAGATTTGATAGAATATACTTACCGAGCTGTAGAAGAATAAAGTTAATAATAATTATGTGCGGTCTTTCAGCTATAGCTTTTTGTTTATGGGGAGATGGAGACAAAACTCTGAAGAAACGAATGTCTTTGTGTTATGTTTACTTCTTTACTCACTCATAGAGGTATTACAGTCTTATACCTTCCATAAATTAGAACGTTATAGAATCATTGCTTGTATTTATTTGTACGCTATTGTTCACATACCAAGGTGGAGACAAATGGAAGACTTTAAAACCTACACATATTTTCTTGTACATTAATTTCTTACATATAATGAGACAATCTAAAATAATATTGCGTAAAGGTTTTTGCATTTTCTTTAATCTCCTTTCTATCATACCTCGTTCCCTACACGGAGGTTTCAGGACAATAAAGAGGATCTGATGCCAATAAACCTTTTCCTTATACCTCTTGATTCTTTATTCATTCACTGAGACACCGTTATCTGGCCCGCGTGAAAGTCTTACTTCTTTTCTTGTTATCGCTGTCCATCGCTTGGTGTTCCCTAAATGGAGACTTCATGTGTAATAAAAGACTATGGTGTCAGTGCAGTATTCTTATAACTTGTCTTCTTTATTATTTAATCGAGGTCTTATAAACTGTCCCACATAGAAACGTTGCTTTTTTTTTTTTCTCTTCTTTTTATTTATTTATTTTTTTATAATCCCTTGTCTGTAGTTTGGCGTTCCTTAAATGGAGGCTTCACGTGCAATCAAAAGAATATGATATCATTGCAACATTCTTATACCTTGTCACTTTTCTTTTTCCTATTAATTTTCCGAGGTATTGTAAAATATTCCACATTGAAGTGTTGCATTTTTATCTCTTGTCTATCGTTTGGTGGCCCTTAAATGGAGACATGACGTACAATAAGGAGTGTCTCATGCCAGTACAATACTGTCACCTTGCCTTTATTAATTTACCAACGTATTGTATGTAATCCATCCCACGTATAAGTATTGCAGTTTTCTGTTGCTTATCTACCATTCGTCCCTCTGTACCTGGAGACTTCAGCAAGAAAGAGAACCTTGCACCAATGTAATATTATCGCCTCGTTTTATTAATTTAGCACGGTATTGTAATCATCCCACGTGTAAATACTGAATTTTCCTATTGTTTATATATCATTTGGCATGTGTTACAATAAAGAGGCTCTGATACCAATACAGTATTCCTGACTTGCCTTTATTAATCTACCAGTCCATCCCAGGTATAAATACTGCATTTATCTATCGCCCGTCTATCATTTGTTCCTCCGTACATGGCAGCGGCTCGGGGCACAGTAAAAGGGTCAGGCAGCTGGACCCGCCGACCCGACCTGACCCACGGGACTGACTGGCGTGGACCCGCACGAACCGCCACCTCCGCCTCCTGCCACCGCCTCGCCGTGACGCTGGTGGCTCATGTCAATATTTATTCAGCCTCATTGAGTGAGTCTAAATGCACACAAAAGCTCGGGGCGTGTCGTGACAGCGAGTTAGTGGCTCATGAAGGTTATGTATTTAGTCGTCTAAGAAAATACGTGGATTTCCTGCTTCGTTGATATGAAGTTGTATATTATTCATTTATTATCACCAGTGACCGGAGAATGCCTCAGTCACTCTTCAATGTTTTGTGTTTAAGTGTATACGAAGACATCTGGACTCCCTGCACTGTTTGAACGATCTTGTGTTTTATTCTCTATATTGTGGTCGGTGATCAGAGAATGTTTCAGTTTTGTATTTAGACTTACACCAAAATGTCTTCATTCCCTATACTGTTAAGAGGTATTGCGCATTTTACTGTATATTGTGGGCAGTGTTCAGTGAATTTTTCATTTACTTACGTCTCTCCACAGATAACAATGCAGTCTTGTATCTCACCTATATCATCAGTAATCAGTAAATGCATCAATTACTATAAAATTAAACTTCTCGTGTCTAACATTTTCCCTCACACTTAACACTTCCCAGTATTTTCTCCCCGCCGTGTCGTTAGTAATCACTGAAGGCGTCACTTACTATTAGAACACCGCTGGATTAGAGGGAATGCTCTGTGACAAGTGAGGGCGGAGAAGGAAAGGCTGTATTATTAGTGAAGGGCGGAGTGGAGTGGTGAGGCAGGTGGAAGAAGAGGAGAAAGGGAGGGACGGGCGGGTGTGCGGCTAAATAGTTGAGGGAAGCAAGGAGGCGGTGATGCAACGTTGCTTTTGGCTCTGTGGCTTGGAGTGGTGCGGAGTGACAGCTGTATTGTGACGCTAATGCAGAACACGAGGGCGGGAGTGGTGAGACGGAGACGTATGGGGGAGATAAAAGGTGGCTGTACATACACACACACACACACACACACACACACACACACAGTAACGGATTCTTTTGCCTAACATTCTCTCTCTCTCTCTCTCTCTCTCTCTCTCTCTCTCTCTCTCTCTCTCTCTCTCTCTCTCTCTCTCTCTCTCTCATGCATTTTTCCTTTCGCAACTCAATCTCTCCTCCCCACTCTTTCCATTCGCCCGCCTTTCTCTTGCTGTGGGAAAAATAATAATGCTTTGCGTCCCTCTCCTTCAGAGTAAATGGAGGTGAGGCAGGGAAGAGGTGCGGGAGGGAGGGAAGGAGGAGGAGGAGGAGGAGGAGGAGGAGGAGGAGGAGGAGGAGGAGGAGGAGGTTGGCTGTTGCTGAGAATGTGACTGAGGAAGTTAAGGTAGAGAAAGTGGAATTTATTATTTTAACTTTTTTCTCCCTTTTTCCTTTTGTTATTTTGTCATTCTCTCTCTCTCTCTCTCTCTCTCTCTCTCTCTCTCTCTCTCTCTCTCTCTCTCTCTCTCTCTCTCTCTCTCTCTCTCTCTCTCTCTCTCAATATATCTTTCTATTTATCGATCTCTTGGTGTCAGTGTATATGTATGTATGTAGGTATGTATACAAGTATGCATCTATGTTGGTAGTTGTATATTCTTTTATGTATGCATCCAGCAGCAAATACACTCCAGGGTTACAAACAAAAGGAAATCCCTAAAAAGTGCAGATTTGCGAAGGAAAATTAGGGTTTTGCGAAATGCCAAACCAATTAACATCCAATCGTTGAGCCAATATGATTTTTCTCCGGTATATTTGTTTTTTTTTATGTTGCAGGAGAGAGAGAGAGAGAGAGAGAGAGAGAGAGAGAGAGAGAGAGAGAGAGAGAGAGAGAGAGAGAGAGAGAGAGAGAGAGAGAGAGAATGATGATTTTTTTCGTAAGGGACTGATGATGCTAATTTCCCATAGAAAAAAATAATCATCTAGACGGAAATGCTGGCAGGTGTTACTTCATTAAAGTGAAGAAGAGGAGGAGGATGAGGTAAGGGAGCAAAAGAGACATTCACTCTTACGTAGCAAATTCATAAGAACGCCAATCGTGAAAACAACGGCATAGAATAAAAGAAAAAAACAACACTGCATGCAGCTGAGTGTGAAAGTTTGACTTGCCGTGAAGGAATGTTGATAAGAGGACGAGGGGCGGGAAGGGAGGGAAGGTTAGTGAGACGAATAACCTTTTGACATTTACCTGTTTAGTATTAGTTTGTGAATTGTATCCCTCCATACATGAGCCATGGACACCTCCCGCATACAAAGACGCGCGAGGCACCTGTGTATGTAATGTATTCCCAGTGCAGTACTCGTGTTCATGTATGTTTGTATGAGTAGGAAGATAAAAAAAGAAGAGAGAGAGAAAAAAAAGGGCAGACATCGTGTGTTGGTAGTGAAGTGTTATGGGTGAGATACGACGATGAAACACGGCAGCGGGTCACCATCGTCCCATCGTCTCTCGGTATCATATCAAGGACGTGGTATGGATATGCATGCAGCTAGTGGACTCTCTCTCCATTACGTCAGCAACTCACACGTGCATAACTCGGACAGGGACGGGTAGCAACCTTAATTCCCTTTCCCAGGTCGAGATGCGCGTTTTTTTCCAGTCAGTGTATGCATTGGTAGTAGAGATTCCGGTCACGTTCGTCAGGTGTTCGGAGTGAAAGGGAGATGTCCTGGGAATACAATCATCCAGGCCGGTGTGTGGTGATAAAGCTGCCGATTGCACGGAAGAGTGATGCAGATATAACTGAGGCGCATTACAAACCTATCGTAGCGTTACCATGGGAACTGCATTGTAGGATCTGAATGCATCCATATGCCTGAACAAAGCATCCAGAACGGAGACTTGGAGGTCACCGTTATTCACACTCGACCTCGCACACCACCACCACCACAGGCGACATGAAAGCCATCATTGGAGGACATTCGGCAACAGCATTCATACATATACCAACACTTGCCGAGGGATCTCTGGCCACGAAAAGACAGAAATATTGTGTTCTGAGGGTAGGTAGGTAGGAGCCCCTGACCTGCAAGGCAGAGATTACGCGTGTACCTACATCCTTTTCACGAACGAACATAGGTTTGAAAGCACACACACACACACACACACACACACACACACACACACACACACATACACACACACTCCTAAACGAACACGCTCGTGTGTGTGTGTGTGTGTGTGTGTGTGTGTGTGTGTGTATGTGTGTGTGTATGTGTAATTAACTAATGAGGAGTCAGACTCCCATCTCAGACAATCTAGGGAGATCATGGCGTGCCGTTCCGGAACGTGAAATTGTATAATTGAGGAATCTCAAGGCGACGCGGCAGTTGTGTATTGGATTAGACTGTGAGCGCATCGTGAAGGAGGGAACAGCAGTGCCGCACTAGTTTGTACCTTGGCTCACGTACATGTTACCTTCCCTGGGAATAGCGAACGAGGGGTGCATCAGGGAACTAGTGTTGGGGTGAATGGGCGAGTTACTGTCAATACCCTTCAGTCTTCTCACCGAAACCTGGAGAGACGCCGTAAGACTGTTTTGTAGGTGCTCGACAGTCCCAAGATACTCGATTTTTGTTGGACTGTGCCACTATTCATACACAGGGCGAGTACATCAAGTGGACACAAAAGAGGAATACCCACTGCGTCCCCTCCATGATCCAAATCCCCCTCCAATACACTTTCTTTGATACGCGTCTGATCTTTTCCTTAGCTCCTGCTTCTCCCAGTGTTCCCTATATTGTTTTCCCACTCTCCCTCGTCTCTCCCTCTCCCCCTTTCCTTTATCCGACTCGGGACGAAGGAGTCAAGGATAGAGTGTGTGTGGAAAAAGTGGTTCGGTTCCATTGGTTCCATTACTTCCATAACTTTAGGGATCTCGTAGAGTGGACCATTTCTTCTCCAGGGATTTTCTTTGCGTTTTATTGGCAATCATATTTTTCTTCCCTCAGCTTTCGGACCGAGTGAAGAAAACTTGAAAAATGTCGCCCTCTCTTTATCCGTGCGTCTGTGTTTCCGTCTTCTTCCGTCTGTCTGTCTGTCTCTGTCTGTCTGTCTGTCTGTCTGTCTGGGGAGTGGTATTTCACTTTCACTCTTTTGGCGTTTTTCGTTTTTTTTTTTCTTTGTTTTTCTTTTATTTGTTTTTATTTGTCTAGGTGTGTGTGTGTGTGTGTGTGTGTTTATGCCTATTTGGCTTTCTGTCGTTCTGTTTGTCTGTCTGTCCGTTCTGTTTTTTCTATCAACTATCTATCTATCGATCTCTATTCCACATACGTTCCTTTTGTACTCGTCGCCGCTAGATTATGAATACAAATATACAAGTGCCCAGAGGAATCGTATACGTTTTACATATGCTTAGAATTTCATATGGCATCAGTGATATCTTTTTCATGTCGATGACGGTGAAGAGAATGGGTGGGTGGAAGAAGGATGAGACGAGGGGAGGATTGGTGGGATTCTCTAGGGGAACCTGTTTATGCTGCACCATTGAAAAAAAAATAAATAAAAAGGAAAGAAAAAAATACACGTAGGATGAAAGATAACATAACCGAGGTGAAAACACGGTTGTAGTTAAATTTTGCGTGGTCTTAGATGGTAATTTCGTACTTAACTCTTTTTTATACATAGATATTTTTTTTCATTAATCATCGACAGTTTTCTTTGAGATGCTCATATTTGTACTTAGTCTCTTACATAGACGTGTAACTTATTAAAGACAAAAGCAATTTTTCTTAACTTTTTGTATGTGTATGTATGTGTGTTCATGTCAAGAATTCCTACAGTGTTTTGAATGTTAACAAAAAAAAAACGACTATAACATTAAAAAGATTAGATATGAAATCAACTGTATCTGTATTTCTTAACGTAGATAGACATTCTCAGCTTTACTCTCTCTCTTAGAACCATTATAAGAAGTCAAGTAACCAGCCACACTCACTCTCACTTCAACAACGCGCAACGTCTTCCCACAACCAAAGTCCCTCTGGTCTGCTGACAGCCACTTACAAAACCTGATATATGATTCCTGGCGCATTGAGGAGTTAATATTGTGGGAAAACGTAAACAGTGATTAGAGCACGTAATGGGTTCGTGAGAGAGAGAGAATCCAGAATATATGGTGAAAGTAAAAAGTTTGAGTAGAAGAAAAGTAAAAGTGTTCTGAGTCACAAATGTCTTTATCGATTAGACTAACGCCAGAGAGAGAGAGAGAGAGAGAGAGAGAGAGAGAGAGAGAGAGAGAGAGAGAGAGAGAGAGAGAGAGAGAGAGAGAGAGGTCAAGTGAGGATACATGAAAGAGTCACATGGAAGCAGAAAAAAAAGAAACTCTTATTGAAAATCACCATTGATCTTTGATGTTCACGAATTAGAGAGAGAGAGAGAGAGAGAGAGAGAGAGAGAGAGAGAGAGAGAGAGAGAGAGAGAGAGAGAGAGAGAGAGAGAGAGAGAGAATGTAAAAAAGTAAATTCCCAGGTGAAAGGTAGAAATCTATAAAGAAATAAAGAGATAGGTGGATTGTTCGTGTGTGTGTGTGTGTGTGTGTGTGTGTGTGTGTGTGTGTGTGTGTGTGTACGTGTGTGTGTGTGTGTGTGTGTAATGTCTTCTGTACCACACGAGCTTAATTTCTGATGTCGAGGAAAAAAAAAAAACGTGCTGGGAATTAACTTTTTTTTTTTTTATTAATATGAAAAATTTACCTACATTTTTTTTTCTAATCGTGAAGATAAAAGATAAAACACTGATAGATAAGTTCATGTTTTACGTTTTCAGGCTCAATACCTAAGGTGGTCTACAAATGTTGTGATAGTAGAAAATTCAGTATAAATGGTATATTCGTTTAGGTTAGGTTAGGTTAGGTTAGGTTAGGTCTTCAAGTTCAAAACGAAAGGTGGTCTGCAGAAGGCGTGATATTAGAACCTTCAGTGTAAATGAGATGTTTGGTTTGTGAGGATGAAACTTATAGTAATGTCAGGTTGAATGTATTGCTTGATGTGCTGGAAGTGGTACGTTAGATGGTATGATAGATTTGATGATTGATTGGTTGTTAAAGTTGATTGATTTGTGAAGAAATTTATTGACTGGCTGATTAAATGATGGATTGCCTTATTATTTACTTGAGTGATTGCTTTGCTGGTTCTTGGTCCGCTTTAACTGATTGATTGATTGACTGATGTGTTGATTGACTAACTGACGGTTGTTTTATTGAGTAGTTGATTAGATGATTGTCTGGTTCTTGGTTTCGTTTTGTTGATTGATAGATTAACTGGTTTACTCATTAACTGGTGGATTTATTATAATGAATCAATAACCGAATGATTGATTGTTTGGCCGATTACTGATTGACTAATGCATTTACTGATTGAATTGATTTTACTCATTGACAGTTTTATCACTAATCTAACTTTTCTTCTCGCTTACAGGTACGTAATGATGTGGAGAGCTATGCAGATATAAGCAAGTACATGTTTTTCGCATATTTATGTTCCTCTTTCGTTTCGCTTGTATGTATATGTATGAATTCAGCGGATCGGTTCCCTTGATTAGACCTCACTGTTTCTCATTTTTTTGTGTGTTCATGAAGAAAATTATAGTTAATGTGTAAATTAAATTAAATACATGCCCGGTTATTTGATAACATTTACACCTATTGCTGCTGATGTCAATGTTTAAGTAGAAGGAACAAGAACTTAGTGGGGTTTACATCATGTTCCATTGTCTTGTAAGCTTCAGAAATGTCGCGCTTTGGGGGTATAAGCATAAATATACGTAGATGTATATGTCTCCATCTACGAAAACGAACCTTATTGAGTAGATGCATCTGTCTCTTTTCATTTAAGCCAGCAAAACTAGAAATACAGTTAAACAGTAGTGGAGAACATGGAAGCAATTGGATGAGACTGCAAGAAAATTATATGTATTTGCATGTGTATAAAACAACGCTGTGAATTGTGCAAACTGCGCGATATGGATTATGTTACCATTATTTGTTATATCCGCACAAGTACCAACAATTTGACAGTACATTATGGCCTTAATAGTATGTTTTGGTGCGTCAGGTTCAAGGGCGGGTTGAGGCAAGATGTTACGTATTCATCAGCAGCAACTCAGCGCGGCCCCAGCACCCCTATACATCAGGCCGGGACGGGGATGTATGGCGCAATTTGGGCTTTGGTATCTGAGTTACATGGCCTCGTGGCACGACAATCCCCGCCATAGGGTAAGATGTATGTGTCTCGTAACAGTAATGGGCGGGATAATTGGTCTTCCGCCCTCAGCTCCTCACGGGGCATGCCTGGGGGCGTGCTGCGGCTGGACGTCATGATAGCCATTGAGGCGTGGTCCCAATAGTCCTGATGCAGACATGGCCCGAGGTGTCAACCGCATCCAGCCTTTACTTACTAGTTAATGCCTTCAGCAAACATAACATCCGTCACGCGGTGTTGACCTCTCCTGCCTATGGGGTCGTCCATCACGGCACCACTATCACCAGTCACCACCACTTACCATCCACCAGGCAGCGGGAGTCCAGTGAATGGTTTTGTTTTGGTCCATAGGTGTTGTTTTGCTCAGTTCTCAGGATACATATACTGGTGACGAAAGCTGCTCTTCACTATGTCTTGCCAGCGGCTGATCAGTTAGGTAAAGGCATTAAAGAAGAGTGAAGGAAGATAAGAGCAAGGGCGCGGCAAGAAAGATGCTGCACAAAGTGGTGGGCTGCCGCTATCAAGATGAGCACGGGTTTGTTCCCTGAAGGCGTTTCGGTTTCTTTATTCTCCTATCAGAGTGATGCATGAACGGGAATTCTGTTTAATCACGTCTATATTTAGTGTTCCACTCAGCAATATGTCTACCTTGGGCGTGCACGTATACCATTAACACAACGTAACTTTTGAGTGTTTACGATTGGGTGACGATTAACACCTTGAACTTAATTATTAGCCTTGGACAATTAGGTTTCAGTGAGGAACAGAACCCGAGGCTTAAAGAGATCAGGTGTCTGCCGATTGAAAATTAGATCTATGGTCGTGAGTTGCAAAAATCAGCATAGAGAACAAATACGACTCTGAGGTTTCGCAGAGATGTCGATATCTTCATCCTTTTTAATCTATTGAACGTTGAAGGATTTGTAAGTTTTACCATCCAAGTCATTTTTCAGTTTAAATGTTCGGAATATTGACCGATGGATACGCAAGTCTAAAAGAAAAATAGTTGCTCAAATTCTTCCCCTAAAAATGTACAAATAAGGGAAAAGAAAAGTCCATTCAAGATTGAAAACTGCCTCGATATCACCACTCCTTTCTGACAAGAGTTCATATCGTAAGAAAGGGAAAGGAGAAAGAACGTTGAGTGTTCCAGATTCTCGCAAAACAAAGAGATGGAAGAGAGAATGTACTGGTTACACTCGTATTAGTAAACGGTTGGTAGGTTGGAAGTAAGTAGAAAGCTTTGTGCAGTGAGGCTTCACAACGAGGGGTGCATGCTGCCGGTTCATTCAGGAGAACAATGAAAATAACGGTAGAAGAAAGTAGGATTCAACATTGCCGTGGAATGTGAGAGATTGAAGACAGTCTGTTAATGGCGCCGAGTTGATGAGAAGAAAGGCTTTTGATTGCACCACCGCGTCCGCACTCAGGATATACATGTGTGTGTGTGTGTGTGTGTGTGTGTGTGTGTGTGTGTGTGTGTGTGTGTGTGTGTGTGTGTGTGTGTGTGTGTGTGTGTGTGTGTGTGTGTGTGTGTGTGTGTGTGTGTGTGTGTGTGTGTGTGAAACTTTATATTCCTCAGAAAAATACTCTTGTTTCAAACGTGTACCTAGTTACGTATTTGTCAAGTAGGAAAAAAATATATATATAGGACGGAATTCCTATTGAGTAACCATCCACGCTCACTTCCACAGTATTTAACATTTCCTCTCATATATCAAAATATCAATCGTCAGGTGGTGCTGTTACTGCTGACACTACTAGTAACATTATTATTATTATTATTATTATTATTATTATTATTATTATTATTATTATTATTATTATTATTATTATTATTATTATTATTGTTTAGTAGTAGTAGTAGTAATAGTAATAGCAGCATTCATTACATTATTTAATTATTATAGCTATTCTTACAGAACAGACTTTCAAGATTTTATTGAATATATATTAAAACATCAATCAAACTTGGTGACACTTCTCTTCCCTTCCTCCCCCCCCCCTCTCTCTCTCTCTCTCTCTCTCTCTCTCTCTCTCTCTCTCTCTCTCTCTCTCTCTCTCTCTCTCTCTCTGTATTCTGTGATCTGAAAGAGAGAGAGAGAGAGAGAGAGAGAGAGAGAGAGAGAGAGAGAGAGAGAGAGAGAGAGAGAGAGAGAGAGAGAGAGAATGACAGAGACGTCTTTTCATATGTGTTTCAAAGAGGATTCAGTTTGAACGCCTGGAAGTCTATCACATAAATCCTCAGTGACGCCTCGTGCCAGTGAAAGACGTGTTGGAGAGAGGGAGAGGGAAGAGGGAGAGGAGAGGGAGTGTCGAGAGGAAAGGAAGAGAGAGGGAGAGAGACAGGGTGCGCTGGGAAGGTTGAGGAAGAAAAAAACTGTCATTCAGATTCTGAAAGAGGCGACGCAGCACAAACACACACACACACACACACACACACACACACACACACACACACACACACACACACACACACACACACACACACACACACACACACACACACACACACACACACACACACACACACACACACGGTTCTCTCCACTCACAGCAACACTACATTTTTTCATACTTTTTTTATTTTAGGAATGTGTATTTGCTTTGCCCTTATTTATAAGCTACTGTGTGTCTCCGTATGCGTGTGCCTGTGTGTGTGTGTGTGTGTGTGTGTGTGTGTGTGTGTGTGTGTGTGTGTGTGTCGCCAGTGACCGCGCACAACATAGGTAAGGTTGAGGGGTTGAGGGGCGGCGCCGGAAGCGAGGAGTTCCCTGATAACCTCCGGGCGAAGTTGAGTGTTTTTGGTGGCGGAAGGTTTTATAGGTGCTGGGGGGAAGCGGGAGACGAAGTGGTATTGCGAGGGACGGAAACGACGGCAAGGAACAAGAAAAAAAAAGGGGAAAAGGAGAAGGGGGAGAGGGAGGAAGAGAAGGCTTGGCGGCCATTCAACCCTCTGGGGCGCGGCCCCTAAGAGAGGGAGTGAGGCAGAGAAGGAGTCTAGACACTCCCACGAAAGGAAGAAAATTAAGTCACGTATGACACTGTGGGAGATGTGCCGGCGCTGTTCAGGGGCCAGGGACGTACCCACTCTGGCCTCTGGCTACTGCTGATTTGTACTGTGGTAGATAGATCGTAGATAAATATATATATATATATATATATATATATATATATATATATATATATATATATATATATATATATATATATATATATATATATATATATATATATATATATATATATATATATATATATATATATATATATATATATATATATATATATATATATATATATATATATATATATATATATATATATATATATATATATATATATATATATATATATATATATATATATATATATATATATATATATATATATATATATATATACACATAGATAGATAGATAGATAGATGGATAGTAAGTAGGTATATAGATAGACAGATGTGTAAATAGATACTTGAATAGATAGATGAATAAAAGATGAATATATAGATAGATAGAAAGATGGATAGATAGATAGTTAGTTAGATAGGTAGACAGGCAATAGCGAATTCTCTTTTTTGATAGATAAGTTGATGGATAGATATAAAGTAGATAGATAGACAAGCAGATAGATAGATAAATCAATTTATTCCCGTCCTCCGCTAACAACAGTAGCTGAAGCTTACACCTTTGTTTACTCGTATTTACACTGGAGTTCATTTTGTGAAATTATATATTTAGGGAAGTATAACATTGTGAAATCAAGCAGTTTAGTAATGGCCTGAGCGTCTGTTGTTGTTTGAAATCCTTAGTAATGGAAGATTAATTAACTAACTTTACACACACATTGCAAATAAAAAGAAAAATAGCAATTGACAAAAAAAAAAAAAAGAACAGAGCCATAGTCCATACAGTAATGAACCATAATACTAAAGTCTCATCATCATATAAACTGCCAACCATATACATAATAACTTATCCAGAGCTTAACAACGACACAACGATACATACCTGACTGTCAATATTTTTTCCTTTCTGTTACTTTTTTTTTTTTATGTAAGAAGACCACTGGCCTAGGGCAACAACAAAAATATACATATAAAAAAAAAAAGACCCACTGAAGGTGCCTGTCCCTGTAGAGTACAGTTAAAAAAAAAATGTCATTGAAAATATGAGCTGTGTCTTCAAACCTCCCTTATGAAATAGTAAGTCTATTATAGAATGAAATAAGTAAGCTAAATCTACTTCAAAAGAGTATCAAGACATATCCATGACTAGACTGACCTATTTGGAATCCTTTTATCTATTTCCCCCTCTTTTCCTGGAAGCAGCATCCTAGTGCACTTTCTCCCGATATGTTTGTGCCCTTAACTCACCTCCTTTGTGCATAAAAAAAAAATGTATATCTTATGTTTTATGCATTTGCGTGGGAAAGAAAAATTGGATAATCTACATGTCCTTTACGCCCAAACTAATGTGAGTGGAGGACCTCGGCTATAAATCACGGATGACTTGGAATGGCAAAAGGAGACACACCAGCTCACATGTTTATATTCACCCTATTCACATGGGAGTAAAATTTTTATCACCTTCAGCTGGTTCATTACCCCAGAAGTAGCGTGAATGGAGTTCCTCAGCAGTCTTACGTAATAAAGTCCCGTAAATACCGTGAAATATTGGATTACATTTCACTTAAATTGCCTGTGCAGTAATTGTAGCAACAAAACGTTGATTATAATTACCTAGTGAAATCTTGGAAGGCGAGACAGATAAAGACAGTATGAGGAGGAGGAGGAGGAGGAGCAGGAGGAGTGGGTAGTGGTAAAGGAACACGTGGAAGAAGAGGAAGACAACGAGGAGTAGTAGTTCTAACAGTAGTAATAGCAGTAGTAGTAATAGAAGTTTGCGGTTAAAGGTAATGATGGGAGAGAGCGAAAGTGAATGAACTCTTGAGTAAGCACATTCCCTTATTCGTTTTGACTTTAAGACGAGGAGACTGAAGATAGACAGACAGGCGGACTGACATACAGAGGAAGGAAGGGACAAATCAAATCAAGGCACCGAATGGGCGGGAGGAAAGAGGTGGAGCAAATCAACAACTCCTGACAATGGTGCCTTGGAGGTGGAAATGGAGGGAAGGGCAGCGAGGGAATGTCGAGGTTAGTTGACGGGGTCTTAGGAAGCGCATGGAGGTGGCGGTGAAGTTCGTAGTAGTGATGATGGTAGTGGCAGTAACAATATTGGTGGTGGTGTATTAGCGGTGGATGGGTTAAGAAATGGAACAATAATCAAGCGCTGCATTTCATCAGGTAAATTTTCCTCGACGAACATTCCATTCACAAAATTTTCCCAAAATATCTGTTCCGTTGATAAATCAGGCAGGCTAAGGTTAGGTTAAGTAAGATTATGTCAGGTTAGCTTAAGTTAACTTGGACGAATTTATCATATTGTGAAGTTTTCTTGCAGGAAACTTCTTGGATGAAATTGAATTGGATGGGAGTTAGTGTTTTTCTTCCAGCATAAAGGAAACTGGCTAAGATAACCAGAAAAAAATACTGAACTTGTCGTTCCCCAAATTAAAAAATAGTATAAAGGTTAACCAGTTTAGTTTAGAGCTATCTTAATACATTTTGAGTCGTACAACAGGTGAAAGTCATAAACAGTTGGAGAGTTCCAGAGTGAACTCTTGCATTAGTAAGATGGACAAACTAGTGGTGAGTGAATAAAGCTTTGTGTAGCGTGGCCGGGGGATGGTGGATGGGAAGACATAAAGGTACGGAAAGGCTCTTAACACACACCAAATTAACTTTTATAACCAAACCTCTGAGTCTCTAATTGATAGTCTTGATAAAAACAATGAAAACTAGATGAACATTAGATTAACACTTAATAATCTACATAAGAACCCACGATTCAGGGAGTGTGACGTGATTCTAGTCAACATAAACATAAACTCTGTAAATTATTATCGACAATATAAAGTGTCTAATTAAATTGCGTGTCTATGTGTGTGTGTGTGTGTGTGTGTGTGTGTGTGTGTGTGTGTGTGTGTGTGTGTGTGTGTGTGTGTGTGTGTGTGTTGAAACTTCACTTAGAGACAGCAGAGAACAAGAAGAGATAAAAATTGAGGAAGAGAAACGGAATATAAGTAGGTAGTTTGTTCATACCATGAGTAATGGCGTGAAGGGCGCCGGGAAGGAGCAGAAGGAAGAGGAGGAAGAGAAACTGAAGGAGAAGGAAAAGAAGGAGATCGTGGTGAGAGAAGAGGAAAGGAGAGGAGAGAAGGTGTAAATTGAATACTATGAGGAGAAATGGGAGGAGAAGGCGAATGGGAATTTAATGAGGAGTGAGGAGCGGAGTGTAATGAGAGGTAAGGGGAAAAGGATGTTGAGATAGGGAGGAAAGGGTTGCGTAGGGAGAGAAAATATGTCGCAGAGAGAGAGAGAGAGAGAGAGAGAGAGAGAGAGAGAGAGAGAGAGAGAGAGAGAGAGAGAGAGAGAGAGAGAGAGACCGTGGAGGCCGTAGTAACTTAGACTTGAATATCGATAAACAAGGAAAGAATGACCCGAGGAATATATTGGAAGAGGAGATGGAAGACAGCGATGAAAACCACCACAATAACAACAACAATGACAATGACAGAGACAATGAGAACGACCAAAACAACTAAAAGGAGATCATTAAAGGCAGAACACTCGTACAACACACACACACACACACACACACACACACACACAACACGGCGTACAGAAGCAGTTAAACAATTATAGCGATGAAAAAAAAAAGTATGTAAAGAAGAAGAAGAAGAAGAAAAAGAAGAAGAAGACGAAGCAAAAGAGAGAGAGAGAGAGAGAGAGAGAGAGAGAGAGAGAGAGAGAGAGAGAGAGAGAGAGAGAGAGAGAGAGAGGAAGCAGTGTATAGTGCAAGTGGTATCTGACAGTGGCGGCCGCTTAAAGTATAGGTTTGAGCGGGAAGGAATATGATAAGGCGATGTAAGCTGTCGGCGTGGCGTTTCATCCAGCTCGTATAAGAGGGATATAAGTTTATCCCCCCTTATTTTCCTCTCTCTCTCTCTCTCTCTCTCTCTCTCTCTCTCTCTCTCTCTCTCTCTCTCTCTCTCTCTCTCTCCTTTTTCCCTGCCGTCTCAATTATTTTTTTGTCTGTTATTTCTTCCTGTCCTTCACCTATTTTTTTTTTTTTATGTTTATTTGCTTATCTATTCATTTCACTTTATTTTCTGTTAGGTTTTTGTATTGGAAGAGCGAGAGAGAGAGAGAGAGAGAGAGAGAGAGAGAGAGAGAGAGAGAGAGAGAGAGAGAGAGAGAGAGAGAGAGAGAGAGAGAGAGAGACAAATGGAACAGACAAACCGAAAAAGAGTGTGTGTGTGTGTGTGTGTGTGTGTGTGTGTGTGTGTGTGTGTGTGTGTGTGTGTGTGTGTTTGGACAGAGGAAAAGCCAACACACACAAAAAGTATTTTCTCCCCCAACGCTGCCGTCAGACTAATCACCACCTGCTCCTCTAAGTTTGTCACAGGTTAACCTCGTTTGGTCGTTTTGCCGAAAATAGGAAGGAACACACAATAATCGATGTCCTTCTCTCTTATTTACTTTTCTCTTTAAACTCTTTCAGGACAATTTAATCCATTTTCTATTCCCATCTTATTATTTCAGACACATTTTTATTATAATTTCTCACCACATTCATGTTCCTCTTTAGACTTAACATTTCGTGTGTGTATTTATTTGTTGAGGAAATGTTTCAAACTCTGCTGTGACCACTACGTAGCATAGTACTTTTTGCATTAATCATATTGAGTAAAATGAAGTTATTTTGTTACGTATTTTTTTTTTTCTCTTTTTTTAATTAGCCAAAAATGCTATAATGCCTGAAGGAAAAATGTATGACCACAGAATTATTTAGCATATGTCAGAGAATCAAATGTTGAAAGGAAAGATTTGTAATGAAAAGCATGAAAACTTATTTCCAGTTTTTCTTATTCGAAAATTGTGACATTTTCGGAAAAAAAAAAATCCATTAATATAAACTGCGGAAGAAAACTTAAGAAAAATTGGAGGGAGTGTTACACGTATGATCACGTAACTTCTGTAAAAGTCATAAGCAGATTAGATCATTGTTTTGGGGAATTCTGACCTTAACAGCTCGTATCTCAAAATTATCTTCACTATATATTCAAACTGCATCTTCTCCCAAAGTTATAAACCAATTTTAGTTATGCTTGTTTTCCTGGAAAGAGAAACTTATAATGCAAAGAAATGGGGTTAAGAAATAGCAATATGTGTGATGAATAAAAGTAGTATGTATGAAGAAAGGAACAAATATATAGTTTTTCTTACGCATTTTGAAAAATATTCCCAAAATGTTTTAATGTCTGAAGGAACATGTATGACCACAGAGTTGTTTAGTTTATGTTAGAGTATCAAATGTTAAAATTAAAAAGAAAAATGTGTATATAATGAAAAGCATGAAAATTTAGTTCACATTTTCTTATTCGAGAATTGTGACATATTCGAAAAATAATAATTCATAAAAAAAAAAAATATGCAAGCAAACTTAACAAAAATATTACACGTGTGGCCACATAACTTCTGTAAAAGTCATAAGCAGATTTGATCAAAAAACATTTTTTGGGCGGATTGTGACCTTAACATTAGTGGCGGGCGAGGGGTCGTACATCAAGACATCTCACGCTCTCACAGGAATAACGAAGATTATGTAAAACTTGTGTGTTCGGGGAGCCGCTTTTCTGGGAAGTTATGTATTTGTAAAAGTTTTCTGATCATAATAATTTACTTAGGTTTTGAAATATGATGCGAGTTGAAAGTAAGTTTGTGAGAGAGAGAGAGAGAGAGAGAGAGAGAGAGAGAGAGAGAGAGAGAGATAGAGAGAGAGAGAGAGAGAGAGAGAGAGAGAGAAGAGAGAGAGAGAGAGAGAGGAAGTTAATAACAGATAATATAAACAAGGAGGTGAACGAAAAAAAAAAAAAAGTAAAAGAAGATATCTAGTTGAAAATATACCATACTGTAGGCTAAATTTTCGCACACACACACACACACACACACACACACACACACACACACACACACACACACACACACACACACACCAAGGGGGCTGCGGTCTGCTCCTCTGACCACCCTGGGTGATTAAAAACCGCTGACGCCGTTCCGAGCGTGACCAATTAGAACTTCTTGATTGAACTGCTCGAAACATTAATGGAAAGCGTAGATCCTTGCTGGCGGAGGCTTGGAATGACCTCTGAAACTAGGAAAGCGGAATGGTGAAGTTGTAATTATGAAGGAAAGGAAATTGGTTATTCATTCGTGGTTATTTAATTTATTTATTTATTTTTTTTTTTTGAGGTTTGCAACATTACTGATAGCAAATATAGGAAGTCCTGAGGGAATTTAGTGAGTGATAATATATAGAAAAAAAGACACATACAATGGAAAAAATGAATTAAATGACAATTTTGTTTTTTCCATTGTCAATCAAGAGTGTAGTCAAAGGGACATGTCATTATAACATCACGTGAAAGGGAGGCTGGAAATACAAAATGTGTGTAAAGAAAGAACAATGAATTGGCTCTTGCTGTAATTTGCATAGAACGATTTTATGTTGTGTGAATTAATCTCAACACACAGACAGAGAAAGACAAAAGAACAAGTGAGTGAGAATACCAGTTAATTTTTGCTTCAATGAGGTGAACATAATGAGAGTAAGAGGAAATAGGAAGTCTTGTTTAGCGAAGCTGTGTACGAAAAGGAGGCATAGATTGAACTCATTGCTTTTTTTTTTTTTTCTTAATACTGTTCTGTGAAATTGAACGACACATTGGCGAAGAGGGAAAACTCGGTCACTGTCATTGGAAGCAGCGATAGAAATGTCTACATAATAATTTTCTTGTAACATATCATATCTACCTTTAGTATTTGATATCACATGTTTTGACAAATACAACCCAAATTTTTTACCCTTCCCTTGCATAATGGAAAACGAAGGTGTAAATGGTATCAAACTATTTAAATACGAAGATACTAAATGAAAAAAAAAAGAGAAAAAAACAATAGACTAACCACGACATCACAAGGAGACACGACACCAACCAACACATTCAAGACCAGGCACCACCGACGGGGAAAAGTACGCACGTATAACTATTACAAGCAACAATAATACGATAAGAGGGGCTGCATGTGGGAGCCATTCTCGCGATGACACCCTTGACGGCGACACTCGGGGCTGACTTATTTTCCCGTTGACTTTTGCCTTGGATGGAACGTCTCGTGATTAATGTGAGGACGCCGCGCCTTCCCGGGAGGTGAGGAGCCGTCGCTAGATTTCCCCCGACGCCTCTTACACTGCACCGCCACGACCCCCGCGAGGGTTGTAAGGGAAGGAAAGAGAGAGAGAGAGAGAGAGAGAGAGAGAGAGAGAGAGAGAGAGAGAGAGAGAGAGAGAGAGAGAGAGAGAGAGAGAGAGAGAGAGAGTACAAGTGTCCTTGCATAAAGATCTTACTCTGGTCAATGACCAGCACTCATAACCTGCTACGCATCAAATAGTGCTGTAGTGCTGGATGTTTTATTTATTAATCGGTGTATTTCACATATGAAGGAGGATGGCCAAGACTTACTAAAAACTAGATAACTGAAAAAAAAAATTGATCAATATTGAGTTCAAAAGAGTTGCGGCCGTATTGCTGCAGTTGCTTGCACGCCAGTCACCAGCCTACAGATATAAGTCATTTTAGTTATAGCACATGAGGTTAGAAATGATTGAAGCATTATTAAGAGTGTACATGTGTGATGGTAACTATACAGTGACTACAAACATAACAAAGATTATATATATTAATCTCTGTTATTCTAAGGACATTACGACTAATTAGTAACGCAAGTTTTAACACAAATAGCTATCTCATTATGGCCATTTTTAAAAACTAGCATCACTCTGCGCGGTGTATCGTTGTGCTCCGATCAACATCACGGAAGCATCGTCTCCAACGTGTTGATTTGAACCTCCGCGTCCTGATAAGTTCCCAGTGAAGTACAAGGAAACATTAAGGTCTCACATTTGAAGTACGTGAAGTACAAGGAAACATTAAGGTCTCATATTTGAAGTACTGAAGAAGCAACCATCAAGTACGAGCGCTCCAGACCTTTGCCGCTCCTTTACTAGAATCACACAACGTCTCGATCTAGACATATCCAGCTCAAACTGGCACCCGAAGTATCAAATAATCCGAACATAAGTACCAAGTAACACTAACACAACACCACTGAGCCGCGTCCAAGCCCACTATTTGTAGCGTGCAGATGTGATGTCAGTGCTCGTACCAGCCCCTAAAACAGACCTCAGGCGCGTCCAGATAACGTCAGGGGTATGCACACGAGCCATGTAGTTGTATAGTGCACGCGACATCTGTGAGGCCCGCGTAGCCATCACTGTCTCCTTCCTTACTCCACAACCGCAAGAATGCCCCGCTAACTTCTGCTTTCCACCACTTGCCGCTGAGACAACTGACACCCCTCCTTCATGTTAGTCAAATAGTTATGCACCATTCTAGCATTTTTTCCAGCGTGGATATAAAGAAGAGTGGATTAACAAGTCGAGAAATCTTAGGGACTCCCCGCACTGTTACACTCTGAGAACAAGGGACTGACTAATAGTGAATATTTGTCATCATTTTCAAGTGCAAACCCCATTACTAGCTGATGAAATGGCTTATTATACACTACAGAATTTTCTACTCGATGAAAAAATACTAGACTTCAGGGGGCGCCCGGGTTTGAACCGGGGACCTCTCGATCTGCAGTCGAATGCTCTACCACTGAGCTACACCCCCTGATGCTTATGAAGGACAATATGGGCATGAAATGAAAACTTGCGCTATATCCTGGTGAATGTATTATGTTAATGAGTGGGAATAGGTGCACGCACACACACACACACACACACACACACACACAGACATATTCTCTCTCTCTCTCTCTCTCTCTCTCTCTCTCTCTCTCTCTCTCTCACTCTCTCTCTCTCTCTCTCTCTCTCTCTCTCACTCACACACACACACACACACACAGACACCTTCGTTAATGACGGAAGGGAGGAGGCGGAGGGTTAGAAGGTTAAACAAGATATTTGTTTCCCTTCCCCCAACATGATTAATTCCTTTAATCTCCTCTTTCTCGCTCATTTTCCCGCAAGCTGTACCGCAGGATGGGTGGGAATAATAGTGAGCAGCGCAAGGAGGAAGGGAGAGAGGGAGAGGGCGGATAATAATCAAATCAATTCCTTTCCTTATAAACAGCACGGAGGAAAGGATTCTGTCTGTTTATTATTGTCTTGCTGGAGATGAAGGATGGATGCTCAGGCGTAGGTGATGTGGATACGGATGCGTTTCAAAGCCTAATTGTTTGTGGGAGAAATGTATTTGTCGTTCCTTCGTATGGTAAACGTTTTAATTGAAAGCAGTGACGCGTGTGGTTTTCCTCATTATTATTATTATTTTTTTTTACTTACGTGTCTTTTTTTTATTGTTTCATAGTGTTTTCAAAGGTATTACTTCTTTCTTAGTCGTTAATGAGGAGTTATACTTAGAAACACAGCGATTTAAAGGTAGAAATACCAGCTTAATGATTGGTTGTTTTTTGGATAACATTGTTTTCCTCGACTCGTCTTCCTACTTTTCTCTCTCTCCTGTATTCTCTCTCTCTCTCTCTCTCTCTCTCTCTCTCTCTCTCTCTCTCTCTCTCTCTCTCTCTCTCTCTCCTCTCTCTCTCTCTCTCTCTCTTCCTTGTCTTTAATTTGTGTTTCCCTTCTGTTCTTTCGGTTCATTGCTTTCTTATATGTTGTCTTCTTTCCTGTTTTTTTTTTCTCGTTAGTTTTATTGTGTGTGTGTGTGTGTGTGTGTGTGTGTGTGTGTGTGTGTGTGTGTGTTTATTTGTTCGTTCCCACACTTTAGCTTCTTTTTTTAAGATTAACACATTGATTATTATCAGTTATACGTTCTTTTATTTTTTCTCTTCCTCCTCCTCCTCCTCCTCCTCCTGCTCCATACACACCCTCTCGTCAACTGCACGTCCCACCTGAGAATCATCACCCCGGCAACTTTATGCTTTATGAACTAATTCGGGATCCTTACAAGTGACAAGGGCGTGTCTCGTGAGAGGCGGAAACTCGGTAATTGCGCCATCAGTGAGCAGCAAGCAGTGTTATGAGCGACACCCGAACATTCAACAAACATTACTACATTAACCAAGCAAAGCAAAATGACGATACCAACAGTTGACGACGCCATTAGAGAAACAAGGCTGAGTACATTGCTTGTTATCTGCGCAGGAATGATTCTAATGTTCATTCGTGACGTGAAAGGATTGGGTAGAATTAAAACAGTTTTGGTCAATAGCACAGTGATTACTAGGATTGAAGTGTTTTTTTTTATACTCTCTCTCTGTCTCTCTCTCTCTCTCTCTCTCTCTCTCTCTCTCTCTCTCTCTCTCTCTCTCTCTCTCTCTCTCTCTCTCAGTAATCCATTTTTTTTAAGAAATTGTCAGGTCATAGTGATTTAAGATTGAGTAAAAGCGCAAAACAGTTGAAGTAAGTGCAGAAGGTTACTCGACTCCTAATCACGACTTTACATTTCAAAATTCAAAACATGTGACTTATTTATTTATTTGTTATTATATTATTATTATTATATTTTATTTTTTTTATTTTTCGGAAGTAGTATGAAGGACAGGACCTGGTAGCAGACTGTGCGCCATATGTACGAGTATCAATGGATGAATGTGTTCGGTCCCGCCTTCCCACCCTCCTTCCCCAGTCCTTTTTTTTTTTTTTACTTTTATTGCTTAGCTTCCCGATTTTTGTTCCCAGTTGATGGCCTCCACTTTAACGTAATAGGCTCCTCGCGTCTAGCAAGGCTTCGGAACGTACTCTGAAAACAAGGTAGCAACAAAACGATAAAATGACGAGAAGGAGAAGAAAAAAAAAGTCACTTCCAAAGGCAGACACATGGCTACTCTTGGAAGTAAAGTAATTAGTTATGTCAATAGCCATTACTCTGAACAAACAGTGAATAAGCGAACGCACTTTCGGGAGTCTCGAAATCGTGAGCAATAAGAACCAGTTATCACACACCGACCATCAGGGACACACACCGACCATCAGGGAATGTATGTCGTAGGCAACCCTCTGCTGCGTGAATATGCTCTTAACACGTCACTTCTCAAGACGAGGTATTTCTGTGCGACTTATAATGTATCATCACTTGCCGGGACTTGGTGACGAGAAGCAAACCTATCGAATTAGTAGCCGATGCTTTTTTTTTTTTACAAACCAAGCGTAGTAGTGCATGAAAACAGTAAATCAACAATGCATCAACAACGAACCTAGACTTCATAAGGGAATATAAAATGGAAAAAAAAAAAAAAAAAGGATATTGTTTGCAACTGTCATCCACCGTGTCTAGAAGTAAGCATTAGATATACCCTCACTAGCAACAGTCGTCATACCAACCAACAAAGAAGGAAGTGCACTGTAATCAAGCGTGTCTTTCTGCCTAGAGGGAAGGTGAAACACGTGGCCTCAGAGGAAAGCTTCTTCTGTCAGGATCAATCTTGTCAAGCATGGTACACATCAATCATAATTTTCGACATGCACGAAACGAGATTCCTGTTTCTTAGAAGGCAACGCTGTCACCTCTTTAGTTTATGTTCCTACTGGTTCTTTCATAAAAAAAACACAAAAGTCTCTGTCGCTGATTGATATTGACACCATACTTTGATTACGGTGACGCCTTGTGATTCATGGTGAGTGTACTGTATATGCACAGTAAACCATCGCACCATCCTTACCGTAACATGATATTGAGATAGACCTTATACTTACATGGCGACCAAAATAAAAGACTACTTATACCTCCTCTTAAGGAAACCATGTCCCCAGAAACAGGTGTAGGTGAGGGTTCAGTGCGCTTTCTTGTTTACATGTGCGACGTAGATGGCTTAGCTCGCCTGCCATGCATCTTGCGACTTAAGTCAATCCTTGCCTTCAGTAGTGACTTACCGACAAACCACATCGCGTCCTTCTTAGTGCCAAGATACTAGTCCTTTTATGTTCCAGGGAGTAGGTGTATCTCTTAATATTCTTACTTGTATGTTTCCTTTGTCCATCTACCTGTTTTTGTGTTTATCCTCTCATCTGCATACCTGTTGTTTTCTCTCTCTCTCTCTCTCTCTCTCTCTCTTGATTTATCTGCCTGTATCTGTCTGTCTCTCTCTACCTGCTTATCAATCAGACCCTTAATATATTGGTTAGTCTGTCTATTGTTGTTGTTGTGTGTGTGTGTGTGTGTGTGTGTGTGGGTGGGTGGGTGGGTGGTGGGTGGGTGTGTTTGCTTCTATATCGATTTGTTTGTTGATCCACTTACCAGCCTACCGATTTTTGCACACCTATTATCCCTCCCACCCTGCGCGAGACCCTCATCCCCCCCCTCCACACACACACACACACACACACACACACACA
Source organism: Scylla paramamosain (assembly GCF_035594125.1). Classification (NCBI taxonomy): domain Eukaryota; kingdom Metazoa; phylum Arthropoda; class Malacostraca; order Decapoda; family Portunidae; genus Scylla; species Scylla paramamosain. The sequence continues at coordinate 19,155,624 of NC_087164.1, forward strand.
CACACACACACACACACACACACACAAATAGATACTAAATAAGTATGCGAATGAATATTCAAATAATAACATGATGAAGATCACTACTTTTAAGTATGCATAAAGTAAGTGGTATTCCTGAAAATAGTGAATAAATACCAGCAATGCCGATATTGCAATGAAACCGAAAAAAAGTAGGTACTTGAGTTAAGTTTTGATGCTTAGAAACTAAAACAGAATTGTTTTCTCTCCTAACAAGAGGGCAGGTAGTGCTGGCCATCGGGAGCGCCGTGGGGTGGGTGCCACGCAAGCGATGCGCAGTGTTCTGTTTGGACGAGTGGCGAACCGGCGGCGGCCTGGTGCTGGGCGGGCGGGTCAACGACCTGCCCCAGCCAGACCCGGGCTAGGTCGCCCCGCCCTGCCGGGCCGCCTCGCCCGCCTCGCCCGCCTGGAATCCCCCCCGACTCGCTCCCCAACCGTGGGGGTCGTAATGCCATAACCTCTCCCATCGTCCTCTTCCCAGGCAGGAAAGCTGAACAGGGATTGTCGTAAAATATCGGTAATGAACACCAGTGAAGGCTCCAATTGGGGGGTGGCTGCCTTGAGTAGATCTTCACTCCTGGAGGCGACGGCGTGCACCGGGCCTGAGCTGAGGTTGCGTTGTGTTGCCAGGAGCGGCGTGGGTTTGCCGCGGGCCACAGCCAGGCACGGCGTGTTCGCGGGATGCTCTCAAGACGTTATAATGTGTGACTTCCTGGAACTGACATAACGTTACGAAACCTTCCTTCGTTTTTTCCAAGTTGAACCGAGATAATCAGATACGTTTGCTGCATCCCACAGGGCTTGCCTCCCGCTGTTTCTAAGGTCACTGCCATGCAGTGAATATTCACTCTTAAATCTTGTTTCAATAAGCATCATAGATTTTTCTTTCTCGTCAAATAATTTTTCATCCTACCCATTCTTGTTATGCTTTCACTTTTTTTTTCTATCTTCTTCTTCTATATTCCTTGTAACAAACTGGCTGAAGAACGATGAACGAAACTCATTAAAGCTTTGTGGATGAAACTGGTTAATTCAATTTGAATGTTCATGTCTGAATAACACGTATCTTATAATGTTTTTACTATACGTCAGATAAGTTTCATCTGGCTTATCTCAGCTCCTCGTCAGTCTGCCTTGGTTCCCTCACCCGTAAACCCCAGCAACGAGGGCGCCGCTGCATAGAATCACCGTCCATTATATCCATGGCATCATTCCTCAAAGGCCGTAAATTCGATCATCTGTACGGAATAATTAACCTCCAAAATATGTTATTAGCACGGAGTCAAGAAGAGTTTAGCCAGACCTCGCCCGCTCTTCCTGTGTCGGTGAAAAACAACATAATTATCCTTTTGGTCTTAACAATCACTGCTTCCCACCTTGGTAATTATTCACGGCCAACTAAATATAGTGTTAGGTAATGCAGCTATGACGTTAATGTTGATCTGCTCCGAATGTGAAACTTTTAGCCACGCGGGGCTCGGTAATTGGCGGTGCGGCAAGAAAAATGTAGTTCAAAGGTCGGGTGAGAGCGCGCCAAATGGATGATTCATTGGCAGCGCTGTGTCCTCTATGGGGGAAAAAAGGAGACCATTATTGCTTTCTTTAATAATTCATAGTCTGTACATAGGAGAGCTTTAATCTGATACTTCATCACTTTAAGTTCTCGTTCTATTGTTTATTGTAATACTTCATATCTTATTTAGTCCAAAAGTTTATCTCATATTTCTTTATAGTTATAATATTTACGGCGCAGATCTTTTTTTTTCTATTATTTTTAGTTCTTATGTTATTGTTCTATTTAGTGATGCATAGTCTTTACAGTGGGAACTTTATTTATATATCGTCACTACCGTTGGATTTATATATTTGTTTTTTTTTTTTTTTTTTTTTTTAATGACAGCCATTAAAATGGAGGTTTCATAGTTTTTTTTATTACTTTAAGCTGTTTACTATTATTATTATTATTATTATTATTATTATTATTATTATTATTATTATTATTATTATTATTATTATTATTTTCTCCAATAATTATTACAGTGGATAACTTTAATACTTTTCATCACATTTAGTTGTTATATTATTGTTTTCTTTAATACATAACTTATGACCTTTAGAGCAGAGCGTTTCAATTGCATATTTTTCCATTACTCATTTGTAATTTACAAAAGCAAAAATTTGTTAGGAAATGCATTCAGTAAAAAACGAATAACTGCAGATGCTTTTGTCTTTGTTTCATTGGTAAATTACATACTGCGAGAGTTTAGTTAATATTTTACTGCAATGAAATTCAAAAGTAAAAGCAAAACGTTTGAAATGTTAGTTACCAAAAAAGTTATTGTTCTCTTTTATAATTCATAATCTTTATGTCAGAATCCCTTTTTCTCTTATTATTCTTTCTTTTACTATTTTCTTCGTGTTTTGAACAGGAAAAGAACTGTGTGTATGTATGTGTGTGTGTGTGTGTGTGTGTGTGTGTGTGTGTGTGTGTGTGTGTGTGTGTGTGTGTGTGTGTGTGTGTGTAGAGAGAGAGAGAGAGAGAGAGAGAGAGAGAGAGAGAGAGAGAGAGAGAGAGAGAGAGAGAGAGAGAGAGAGAGAGAGAGAGAGAGAGAGAAAGAGAAAATAGTTCTTTCTCCACTATGGGAACCTATGTGCAGGTTCATTGTAATGCTAATAATATATACCTTTTGTTCATTGTTATTTAAGAGTAAAAGTGCGTTTTTAAATTGTATCTGAAACTTTATTATATTTGTAGGTTTGTTATTGGTGTAGTGCAGATCATTATTGTGGACAACATTGAGCGCATGTTCATAACTAGACGCTTTGTAAAAGGGAGGGAAGTATTAGGTAGTGCATACAGTCGTCTAATACTTGGGTTGTAATGACTGTAGATTTGTATCGCGAGCAACACTGAGTACGCATCCAAATCAAGTAGGCTCTCAGAGGATGAGAGGTCGTAGCAAAGTGCATACAATCGTCTGATAGTGAGAAAGCTCCTGAAACTTTATTGTAGGCATTCAGTTATCGTAAACAGGTATTTTGGTCAGCAATGAGTACGTACCCTAATGTAGGCTCCCAGTAAAAAGGAAGGTAGTGGCGGAGTGCACACACGCGTCTGGGATTGAGGAGGCTGTGAGGTGCAGCTCAGGCCCCGCCGCCAGCATCTGTCGTTGCCTTATCGCTCGTCCACCTCGATGCTGGCCTGTCACCTCGCATGCCTCAGCCGGGCTTAAGCGTCCAGAGCGGTCTGGCGACAAGCAGCGACCTCCCCTGACCGATTAGGCATCCGTGCTAGGAAGACAGCATCGACTACACTGATACTCATTTCTGTAATTGGATAAAGACTTAGTGAATAAAAGAAATATTGTAATGTCTGACAGTTGCCACTTGGCAAATTATAAAAGCAGCTCTAAAGAAAATAAGTATGATTTATTAGACAATTCCTTATTGAAATAAGAGGCAAAGCAACAGAAGAGGATAGTATTGACAGAATAATGTTCTTCTCCAGAATAGGATACGTATTTAGTGAGGAAGTATTACAATATTTTACGCACCAAGCAGCAGAGAATATAAGCCGCTTTATCGAAAAAAAAAAAAGTAAGGATTTTTCATGTTGTTTCTCGATTCATTTCCCCAGCAAGAATTTCAAATCACCGGGATAAGAGGCTAAGTAAATAAGAGGAATGTGGACTGTTCCCGAGTTTACGCTACAAATCAGACGGCAAACAGAGCCGGCCCGGATAAAGGTTAAGGAAGCACAAGAAAAAGAGGCCGTGGGCGAGGAGGACACGACATAGGGAAGTGTAAACAAGATTTGCGTGGCAACCGTGGGAGGTTGAAGAATGGCAGCCTGAAGCTACACGAAGGGCATGGAGTGCGTCTGTCTGTGGGCGGGTGTGGGCGAGGCCTGTGGGTTGGGACACAGAACGGGTGTGACTGGGTACGTGATGGGGGCTGCGGGTGTGGGTTGAAGTGACAGCGGTTGTGGATGGTCGTGGGATGTTGATGGTAGGGAAGTGAGAGGGTCTGCTAGGGGACAGAACCGGTGTGGACTGGGAAGGTATGCGTTGATGGACGTGAACCTGCTGTTGTTGGTGTTGTAGGCAGTCAGGAGGTACTTTAGAAGGTATTGCCTGTACAGTGGCACCGTCATGTCTTCATTCCCTACGCTTGTATCTTTGTCTGTGTATCACTTTCTCATCGCAAGGAATGAACTTGGAGTGGGGAATGGAGGAAAGATATCTGAGTGTGTCTTTAAAGATTTTCCATGCATATATC
>NC_087164.1:19162422-19202422 GCF_035594125.1 Scylla paramamosain
GCGATACTCTGACAAAGAACAACGCCTTTGAAGCGTAACTGGTATACATAGGAAGTATTGCTTATACCTCAGCCCGGGTCCCAGTGTGCCTCTCTCACCAAGTTTTTGTTGCGCCCTCTCTGCTGCTGCCGCCCTCACTTCGCCGCCTCCACCGCTGACTTTGGGGAAAAAAGTCTCTTCCCTTTCACTGAGTAAGCTTATTCTTCCGTCTCTTCTTTAGGGGATTTCTTTTTCTCGGTACTCTTATACACAGCAAAGGAGGAGAAAGGGGACTGGCTGAGGGATACAGTCGTACATCATGCAGGTCGTGGCGGGTCGTGTAGGGCTACAGACACACCTCGCACGCTATCACCCGCACACAGGAAATAATGTTGGTTTAGTTAGGTTTTCATGGCACCTGAGAGAGAGAGAGAGAGAGAGAGAGAGAGAGAGAGAGATAGGTAAAAAAAAGTTAGGTCTTAGGTTAAGGATCAGAGTTTAAGTGAGGAAAGGGGAGTAGAGTGAAGCAAGAAAGTTAGAACATAAAAAAGTAAAAAGTAGAAAACAAGTAAAAAAAAATCAACTAATAAGCAAGAAAACTGAAAAAAAAAAAAGATTGAGTTTGTCAGTGTATGAGAGTTGATGTACTCATGGTAATACAACCCGTGTTCTGATCCATGTACAGTTCCTAGCTGGCCCTTTATAGCACCAAGAGGGACGGGGCGAGAAGCATTATGGAGATGATTTACCCGAGACATAAAACCTGGTGCCGTGGGAGTAGTAATCCTCGCCACACACTGCCAGGGGAGAGGCGAAACCAGGCGAGTCCAGGCCGTTAAACATGTGCCGCGCTAACTTGACTCCCACCTATAAAAAAAAAAAAAAAAAAAAGACAGGAAGACCCACGTCACCACAAGGGGCGAGGGTGGTGGTGAGTGACCGTACCCGAGCCCATAACCTACCACCAAGGTACAAATGACAGGCTGGGTATCGTAAGCAAGATTAAATGCACAAATTGGTGTTGTGTAACTCTCTAATGAAGGAGCGAGCCGTAAATCTTGCAGCACTTAACGGCTCCTCGCTGCCCAGAGACACTTGAGGCTGGTGGGGCCCACACACTCCTGCTGCAAGGGATCCGGGAGGAGGGTACTGTACGTAGGGCGCAGCGATCTAGCAGGGGACGTAGAGGAAAGTTTTTCCCGCCCCCTGTATACGTATGAGTGTGTTAGTATGTCTTCCTGATTGTTGTTGTTGTTGTTGTTGTTGTTGTTGTTGTTGTTGTTGTTGTTGTTGTTAATATTATTATTATTATTATTATTATTATTATTATTATTATTATTATTATTATTATTATTATTACTACTACTACTACTACTACTACTACTACTACTACTACTACTACTACTACTATTACTACTGCTGCTACTACTACTACTACTACTGCTACTACTACTATTGCTACTACTACTAATTGTAATAATAGTAATAATAACAATAATAATAATAATAATAATAATAATAATAATAATAATAATAATAATAATAATAATAATAAAGATAATATTGGTGCTGCTGCTGCTATTACTACTGCTTTTTTACAGTTTTAATTTATACGCGTAAAGAAGTCTGGGAAAACTCGCGGAAAAGGAGAGAGGGAAAAGTTCGCTTGATATCTTAGTACGGTTACCAAAAAGTAAGCCATAAAAGATTTGAAAATTTGCAGGTTACGTCCACATTTTTATTTTTTTTATTTTTTCGTATGTTTGTAGTGTGTGAGCGGACTTTTGTGGTCAATTAATTTTAATGGGTATAACTATTTATCTGTCTATCTATCTGTCTTATTGATACATAGCAGGAAGCGACTGGGAAGATCACATCCACTATTTTCTGTACTCCAGTTAGTGTAGGCGAAGAATAATCTTTGATTTGTCTCAGCACAAAATATGGTTTAAATAACTTGATTGCCTTATAACAAAAACGTGTGTTTTTAACTTCATTTGACATAGTAGAGAGTAGATGCTAGGATTACACATCTAAATTATTATTGTAACTAATGTAGACGAGGAGTCAACTCGTTTTAATATTTCTTTAAAATAATTACTTGACTTCTTTTGAGTGCTTTATGAAAAGAAAATTGCCTTGAGGGTCTTACATTTCATATTCTCTTTGTCTCCCATGTGCAGGAAAAATACATTTTTTTTTCTTCAGCTTATTTTGACGAAGAGTTACTTATGCTTAAATTTTTGCAATACATTTTTATCTTTATTGGAATACTTCATAAGGAAAATTGTTTAGAAGGCCACATGCTACATTTGATTTAAATTTTGATTTTGATGTGAACGAAAAATTAAATCTTTTTTTTTACTCCAATTATGTGGACGAGAACCTGCCTTTCATTAATGTATTTTCAAGATATCATTCACTTCATATGAGAAACCGTACACGAAAAAAAAAAAAAAATAAATAAATAAGAAAAAAACAAATAAAATTGCACACTTCACATTCTACTTGACTTCCAGGTGAGAGAAGAATTGGATGTGGCTTAGGGCGGTAGGATGCAATTTCCGAGGCGCAACATCGCGGTGTAGCCATTTATTACATGGTGTTATAAACTGCAAGGAAGGAGGGTACACTGCAACCAGGAAGTGGAAAGGGAAATCGGCGCGGGCATGAGAGAGGGAGGGGAGAGGGAGGTGGGAGGGACAATGGGAGGGGGACAAGCATGGAACACAATAGCACAGCAACAACAACAGAACAAAATGGTTAAATCATTTACATGACAAAACCGCCTGGCACGGCTTTGCTTGTACCTCGCCCAACAATGGTTCCGTGTTGGCACAGATCGTAAGACCATCTGGCTCCCCTTCCCCTCACTCTCCTCACCCCTTCACTACCCTTTCTTTCTCCCCTTACCCCCCACCCTGCTCCTCCCTTTCACCCGTCCTTTACTTTCCGTAACTCTTTCATACTATCCTTCTCTTTCTCTCGGTTCATTTCTCCCAGCTCTTATGCTGCACATTCTTATCGCCATTCTTTCAGTGCTTCTTTCATATTATCCTTCTTTTACATCCCTACCCTTCTTCTTTCCCACCTTCCATATTATCTCTCTCCTCTTCTCCATTAAGTTCTCTCGCATATCATCTACTTTCTAAAATCCACCCTTTCTTTCTCCTTTCGTTTCCATCGTACCATACATCTTTCCAGTGTGTATTTATCCTACCTCCTTCACACATGTATTATCCTTCTCTTTTCTACTCACTTCTTTCACATTTCATCCTTTCATTCTTTCTTTCTACGTGTCCATCATATCTTATACTTTTCCAGTCTACATTTATCCCATCTCCTTCACACCGCACTCCTGCTGCCCTGTCTAACCCCTCTCTCCACTGCATCTTCTCTGCTACTCCCGCATCTGCGTGAACCGAACCTGATTACCATAAAGAGTAAAAGTTTGAATTGGATTAAGGTGAACTTTGGTGTGTATCTGTATGTGATTAGTTTCATTAAGATTATTAGATTTCTCGCTGGATAAAGAATGTCTCCCGTATGTAACCTTATAATCCCTTAGGAACATGTAATTATGGATTTTTTTATGTACTATGAGACCTTAACTAAATGTGTGGGGGGGGTAACTTGCTGCTACTCATGCTTTCAAAATCAACCACCTTACTGTACTTCATATCACCTGCTAGTCTGTTAATCTGTTCACTTGTCGTACCTGTCACTAATTCCTTTACAGCTTACCTATAATATCATAGTAAATTTATCGTAGTTTTATACGTATCCATACATTTTTTTTTTTCCTTATATCCTCAGTTAATTTTTTTTTTTGCTTTTCTTTCTTGGTTTACATGTGTCGTCATCTTTTTTTTAATCTCGTACTGGTTAGACAAGACGCAGTTGATTATTGAGGACACGCGCTTCCCGGGGTATCCAGCTTATCCAAGAGGTTATATTTTTTATAGTCGTTGATTTTTAGGGCCATACGTTTCCATACTGCTTTCATTGGTTTCTTTTTTTTTTTTTTTTTTTTAGATAGGTATTCGTGCCGCTTATTTGTTCTCCGTTTTCTTTGCTTACTGTTGAATGCAAAAACAACAACAAAAAATATCAACTATAACATCAACATCAGCAGCAATAACAAAAACAAGAACAAGAATAACATCATCATCATCATCAGCACAGCAATAACAAAAACATGAACCACAACAACAGCAACAGCAATCATAACAACTACTACTACTATTGCTCCCACCACCACCATCACCACCACTACCATTACTTCACCAGCTTTTCAATTTCCCTTCTCGTAAGAAACTTTTATCTTCCTTTGCAGGATTGCTTCGTTATCAGGAGCCGGTCAGGTCACAGGGGGTGGGAGGAGGTAGTGACAGGAAGAGGAGGGGGAGGTATCAGGGAGTTTGATGGATGATAAGGGATGTAGCGACCCTTGTGTGTGTGTGTGTGTGTGTGTGTGTGTGTGTGTGTGTGTGTGTGCACGCGCTAGGCTCGTACATATAACATAACTTTTCATCTCTCATATTATTATTATTTTTTTTCATTTCAGTGTTTCTTTTTCTTTGTCCTCTTTCCTCTTAGCCTTTTTCTTTTTTCCTTTCCTTTTTCTTTCCTTCCTTTGCTTTCCTTCCCTTCAATTTCCTTCCTTTCTTCCGCCCTTCCTTCTTCCATTCCTTCCCTTTCCATCCCTTCCCTTCCCTTCCCCTCCCTTCCTCTCCCTACCTTAACCTTCCTTCCCTTTTCCTCCCCCATCAGAGCCCTTCCGCTCCACCACCCATCACCACCCTTCTCTCCACCCCATTCTTGCTCCGTCAACTTTCCTCTCTGTACTCAATGTAATAACTTTCTTTCGCTCCTGTGTTCATCTTGTTTGTCGACTCTTTAAGTACATAATTACATTCCGTGTAATTTCCTTTTCTTCGGGGAATGCTTCTGTGTAGTCTTTGTTGTTCATTTATTATTAATGTAGGTTTTTCTCATTTTCTTCTATAATGCACTGCTAATTTGAGAAAGGGAGAGAGAGAGAGAGAGAGAGAGAGAGAGAGAGAGAGAGAGAGAGAGAGAGAGAGAGAGAGAGAGAGAGAGAGAGAGAGAGAGATCTTATTAAAAAACGCTTTGAACTTTTATTAGAACAATTTTCAAAGGCCAAAGAGATGATTAGTCTGGTTCTTACAATATTTACTCCATCAGTATTACGGAATCCTTGCTGAAACTGTCACTATGTGCTTAAAAACACTCTAAAAAAAGTTAAAGTATATCATTAACTCTACCTGAGTTTGCGAATAGCCACATCAGACAGGACGTGGAGGACTATGAGGTGAAGGCGAAGGAGTCATATAATGCAGCGCTATGGACAGGCAGCTGGTGATCTGCCGACATGACAAGTGTTACAGGACTCTGGGAATTTTGAAGAGAAAGGAGAAGAAACATTATCACGCACAACATAGCTGAGATTATATAGCGGTGTGGTAAAGCATGCTGTACAGTACCGATGATGGGCCAGGGTCAAGAGGGCACCACTCCTCTAGACAAAACAACTGTCGCATGCAGGAATCGAACTCACGATCTTTCATCTACGAGTATAACCTTACCGCAGAGCCACCTGCAGATGAGGGAGATGGGGCAGTTAAGATTTACGCCTGCACTTTTAATCGCTTTTTTTTTTTTTTCATTAGATCTGTTTTCATAGGCCACAAGAAACATCATATAAGTTCTCAAGAGAGAGAGAGAGAGAGAGAGAGAGAGAGAGAGAGAGAGAGAGAGAGAGAGAGAGAGAGAGAGAGAGAGAGAGAGTGCTTTACAATAGGTTCGTCTCTTTCCAGTCAATTTAAGGTGTCGGTGAGGATGTGGCTGATGTGACAACGTTGCCATGGGAACTCGACAGACTAGCAGGGAAAACATCAATCAGCCAAGAGCAAAAGAGAGAGGAAGAAGAAAAAAAAAAAAATCTCCTCAATTTACATCTTTCAAAAAGTTAATTATAGAAAGAGTTTCCAGAGTTCTAGAGTTGTAATGATTTCCCTCTCTTGAAACTGCCTTAGGTCAGACGCTGGCAAGGAATGATCTCTTAAAATATAATAACCAGTATTGAAAATCATCAGAAAGAAACAACCATTTTATATCTTCATGTCACAGTCTGAGCTACCTGTACATTCTTATTTTCCTTTATTACAGTCTAATGTGCGATGAATCTGTGGTGAAAACGTATGATGGAGAGAGAAAAAAGATGGATGAATGAAAAATTGCAAGGCTGAAGTAAATGAGAGAAGGAGGTAATGAAGAAGGTGCGAGTGAATGAATAAGGAAACATGTGGTTGGATGAGAGGCTGGAATGAGGGAAAAAAAAAAGGAAATAAGAAAATAAGGAGTTGCTGAATGAATAAAATACTGATGGATGGATGGAAGGCTGGAGTGAAAGAAGAAAGTAGATAAGAAGACAGATGATGAGTGAATAAAACGATACATGGATGAATGGATGGATGGATGGAAGGATGGAATGAAAAAAAAAAAGGAATATAAAAACTAGACAAGAAGAGAACTATTGAATGAAAAGACGAATAGATGGATGGACGGATGGGAGACAGCAGTAAGAGAGGAAAGAAAGAAAGCAAGATAGTATGGAAGGAATTGCCAAGTGAAAGAAAAATAGATGGACGAAAGAGTGAAGGCGAGGAGGCAGGTGATGAGAGGGGTGGTGTAGTTACAGCTCCTCGCGGACTGTAATGGAGTCTGGTCGCCTCCTCCTGACGGCCATCATGGGGAGGGAGGTCACAGCTACGTCGTTCATTATCCCTGCCCCTGCTTGTCCCTTTGTGCATATTCCAGGTGAAGCGCAGCAAGCAAATATAAAATTTTCACGTACATCTGCTCCGAAATGGCTTTTTTAAAGTATTTTCTCTGTAAGGATTTTTTTTTTCTTATTTCTCGCATTCTTGTATGTATATGATTGGACAGTCAGGAAATTTAGAGAAAATTCAGCCTCATTGCGATCTGAAATAGTTAAAAAGAAAAGAGTAGTTGTTATTATAGGAAATCCATTACTAGTACATTTAATTGCCTTTTTTTTTTTTTTAAGTAGTATGTAAGAACATGTGTGAAGGACTGGAAGGAAATGTAAGGAAAACTCTGACTCATAGTTCTGTGACATGCTCGAAGAAAGATTAATTATACATAAAGGGAGTACGTTATTCTCGTCCTTGTGTGCTATTTAATATTATTAGTGGTATGTGAAGACACGTAAGACACTACATGGAAACGTAAAGAAGAACTCCACCTTACAAAACTCTGAAATTATTGAAAGGAGTAATTATAATGAAAGAGATTCGTTACTTATGTCCTTATTTTCATTTATTTACTTATTCATTTATTTTCATTCATTTAGTATATGAAGCCACGTATAGGACAACAAGGAAGCCATTAAGAAACCTCACCACACCGCTCCCAAACCACTGAAATATAACAGTTCTAAATTTAAAAAAGTCACTGAAATTCCGCTTTACGCCACCACAAAGCGCTTGAAGAGTTGTATTTCTCAGCCAAAGAAAGTAACAGAGAGTTTGGACAAGCTCCTGGCCCTCCTCGCCTTGAAGTGTTAAGGTCACGATGAAAGTGGATGAAGGACCGGACGAAGCCAGACTCTCGTAGTTGAGTCGTCTTAGGATTTCTGACTTTTATTTAACTGATTTTTCTTTCTTCTTCAGTTCCTTCTTTCGTTTGTAATACCTTCATCGTTTTTTATTAGTATTTCTCCTCCTTTTGCTTTTCCTCCTCTTCTCTCTTCTCCTCTTCCTCTTCTTCCCTCTCCTTCTCCTTCACCTTCTCTTTTCCTCTTCCTATTCCTCCTCTTCCTCCTCCTCCTCCTCCTCCTCCTCCTCCTCCTCCTCCTCCTACTCCTCCTCCTCCTCCTCCTCCTCCTCCTCCTCCTCCTTCTCGACTACCACCACCACCAGCACCACCACCATCGTTGACCCCAGACGGAGGCACTTGACCTTGTTGTTGCAGCGCCATAACTTAATAAATTTTTCATTTTTTCCACCACCTACATATCCTGCTTCTTTTCCATCACCACCACCACCACCACCACGATCATCAACACTACAACCGCAATAACCCTTTTTCCACCTCCCCGCCTCCCACATACGCCCATCCACCCAAACACAGCCGCCTACTTGGGTCTTCCTTCCTCAGCAGCGCCGCAGACATAGGAAGAAGCGTAACGGTGATTTTGATCATTAAGAAAGCTACGGTCACCGCTTCCATGTAAACCTGAGGTAATGACGCACAAACACGCCTCAAGCCCCCGTCTGGCCGCAGTGTGAGGTCGCGCCTCCTCCAGAAAGGGGGAAAGCGAGTTCCGCCGGTGAGTTTTTCCAAGTCTAGACTGGGCATAAAAGAGCAGCCACCAATTATAATTAGAGATCCATTGAGTGGCACGTCTAGACATCTGTAATTTTGTTTCCGGATACTTTTCTGCTCCTTTCTCGGATTCCCTCCTCTTCCTCCTCCTTCTTCGCTACATGGACAGACAGAAAGACAGACTTGGTTACTCGGTTACTCGTGGATGGACGAGTGGGTGGTGGGGTTGAAGGGCTGACTCACATAATGGCTGACTAAAGGTGTTGATGCTTTCCTAATCCTTTTCTGGCATTCCTTCCTCCACCTCCTCCACTGTAGGGACAGACAGACAGACAGACAGGTGATTACTCGTTGATGGACAGGCGGTGAAGTGACGGACTGCCTCACTGATGACTAAGGTTCGGATTCTCCTTTTTCTTTTTTTTTTTTTTTTTTACTTCTCTCCTCCTCCTTCCTAGCACGGACAGACAGACAGACAGACAGACAGACGGGACTTTCTCTTGCGGATGGACGGTTGGTGAAGTGACTGACGGGCTGACTGACTGCCTGAAGCTGCCAATACTTCTTTCCCGCTTTCCTTTTTTTTCTGATTGCCTCTTCTTATTCTTCCTCAGCCACTGCACGGACAGACAGACAGATAGAAACATGCGTAGATAGACGGATAACGAAGTAACAGACTGATGCACCGGCGGACTGACTGACTGATTGACTGACAGACTGACTGACTGCGTGACAAGAAAGAAACAGGGAGCGACAGCAGCCTCGCCTTAGCTGCGTGGTGGTGACATGCCTTAGGGCCGTGTAGTATACAATTAAACCCACGCAGTCGTCCCTAGAGACAAGCCAGGACGAGAGGGAAGCAATGAAAGCCACCGGCAGGAAGGAGGCTGTGATGGGCTGTGGGGCATCGTATTTTGGATTTAACTGTAAGGAAGTATAAGGAGCATCGGTACTGTCTTGATAGATGTTGCACTCTGTTGTTAGGCGAGTGATATACCGAGGCAGTATCTTCGTAATAAGTCGTTATAAGTGTTTTGATGCCTTGTCAGGGGTTGTTTTCATCACGGTCAGTTGACATTACCCAGCGAATGAAAATGTAGACGTGTAGTTAATGGGTTCCAGCACGTATAGTCACTTCACTTGCCTTTTAATTGACATGCGTTTGATAGTGGTTTCAATACGTAATATGCATCTTAAACTTGCTCTCCAGTTGACTTGTAGATATCAAGGGTTCTAATACGTATTATATTGAGTGTACTTTATTTGCCTTGTAGATAATATGCGATTAACGATGGTTGATATAGATCTTAAACTTTTTTTTTTCAGTTGACGTGTAGTTAATATTAATAACCCACGGCTTCAGTACGCGTAGTTGTTACTCTTGTCTTCTAATTGACGTATTGTTAAGAATGGTTAAATATGCTCATAGTTCTTCCCTTTTACCTCCTAATTGACGTGTAATTAAGAGAGATTTTAGTGTGTATAGCCTCCCCACTTAGCAGCTTTCAATTCACTGTCGTATCCTTGAATTATTTCTTCTTAATTTGATGTCAAAGTAACCACGTGAAGAAGAACGTACGAGTTATGGGAAACTAAATAAAACGTTGCTATCCATCCTACCTAATCTGACTTCGTTATAATGAAAGAATAAATATACTACATATACTCTGACAAATATATGTAGGTAATTATACTGAATTAATGGATAAGCAGATAAAAAAGATAGATAGATACATAAATGCATACCAAGAAATAGGTAAACAGAGATACGAACAGAATAAGATAGATACATAGGTTCGTAAGTAGATAGGAAGATAGACAGATCAGTTGGTAAATAGATGGACAAAGAGATGAATACATGGATAGATAAATACAGAGATAGGTAGTCATATTAATACTTGGATAGTACAGAGAAACATGAAGAAAGAGAGAGAGAGATGTAATTTAGGAGAGAATAGAACACACACACACACACACACACACACAAATGACATGGCGGCAGCAGCAGCATTACCATCACCACCATCACCACCATCACCATCATCATCAATAGCAGTAGCAGCAGCAGTAGCAGTAGTAGCAGCGGCGGCACGAGCTTCTTGTTTCTTTCATCCCACATTCAGGTCACGACGAGGAAGATTATGTTGTTCACTTCATCAAGATTCACGTCGCCTCCGTCTTGGTGGTTAGTATGTCGCTCCTGCCCACGGAAATGTGTTGCAGCGAGCAGGTGGGAGTGTCTTATCTCCTCTCATCATCATCATTGCTGCGTCTAACTCCGTATCTTCTCCCTGGGAATGCTGGAATGTTGTTGCCTGAAGTTGTTTGTTTAACTTTCTTTCGTTGGTGAGTTAGTTAGGTTAAGTTTGGTTTGTTAGGTTTGTTAGTTGGTGTTGGATAGAATGTTTGTTTCCTAGTTAGAAAACTGGTGAAATTTTTGGGTTATTGGTATATGATATGCTTCAGTTTGTCCATTTTTTGGTATTTGTTAAGTAGGAAGCTATGTATTACACACACACACACACACACACACACACACACACACACACACACACACACAAAGGTAATGATGTTAGGGAAGAGGTGAGGGGTGAGGGAGGAGAGATTGCTCGCAGGCACTCACACACACACACACACACACACGACGTAATATGAAGGATGGGGGAAGAAGACAGGGTGTATGTGTGTGTGTGTGTGTGTGTGTGTGTGTGTGTGTGTGTGTGTGTGTGTGTGTGTGTGTGTCCGTACGTCCGTGTCCGTGTCCATGTAATTCGCGCACGCATCTACCCTTTCACAAAACCGGCTTGACTATAACTATGTACATCCCGCGGCGCACAACCCTGACCGGCCCTCACACACACACACACACACACACACACACACACACACACACACACACACTACAGCACAAAGCCTCCTCTTGCCCTACATGTATAGAATAAAAGGACTAAGACAAGAAAAAAAAGAAAAAGAAAAACACATTCAACACCTTGAGAAGCATTACCCAAGACGACAAGCACAACAAACAGAACAAAAGCACTGCGTAAGAGCGAAGCCTGTAAAGAAAGACATAACAGTGAGAGATTGCAGGAAATAAACTAAAAAAAAAAAAGAAGTAAGGATGATGCGCACACAGAAGCAGCTTGGAGGAAAAAAAAAAGGGAGAGAGGAAAGGAAGATATGGAAGAAGGAAAGGGAGATAAGGAGGGAAGGAAGATAGGGAGAAAACTATGTATCATATCACATCATCAACATCAAGTAAGCGTACAGAAGCAGCAAGAATAACCTGCATATCATGCTACCCCACACCGCTATACCCTTCCCTTCCCTCCCTCCTCTAGTTGAACAAAAGCCTCTCTCTCACAAAAGAAGCTTAGTGGGGGAAAGACGTGAATCCGTCCTTCGGCTCAACGACGAAGCTCAGGGACGTGCAGGAAAGGAAGCAGACACGGCGTCACCCCCTGGTACCCCTTCCTCTGCTCCGAGGCTCGCTTGGGGACGCCTCTATCGATCCTTCACCCTCCAGGTCACCAATGCTATAACGGGATTCCAAGCAATAAAAGAAGGCAGGAGGCAGGAGGAGGAAGAGGAAGTGAAGGAAGAGAAAGAAGAGATGGGAGACCAGGGGGAGGAGGAGGAGGAAGAGGAGTATGGGTGGAAGGAATGGCCAGGGAGAAGCATCACAGAGAGAAGATGGGGGGTGACGAAAGGGAGCAGTACACACACACACACACACACATACACACACACACACACACACCAAGGGTAATGATGTTAGAGAAGAGGTGAGGGGTAGGGGGTGAGAGATTGCTCTCTGGCAAGTCAGGGGGATGAAGGAGGAATAGGTCATAATGGCTTGCAAGGACTAGTAGTAGTAGTAATAGTGGTGGTAGTAGTAGTAGTAGTAGTAGTAGTAGTAGTAGTAATAGTAGTAGTAATAGAAAAACAAAGACGAACATAAGGAACAGAAGAAAGATGAGAACTAAGAAAGATAAAGAGAAGAATATGCCAGCAGGGTGACAACGCCGGAGGAGGAGGAGGGGGAGACGGAGGAGCAGAAGTAGGGGGAGTCGGTGGAAGAAGAGGAGGAGGAGGAGGAGGAGGAGGAGGTTGGAGGGCCGGTCGGTAGGTAGGAAGGTAAGGGAGGGAGAAGAGTAGATGTGAGTGGGTGGAGGAAGCAAGCGGCCCCACCACCAGCCAATATTAATCCAGCTCCTCGTTAGTGGTATCTAGATGGTGTCCTGTCGCTCTTTTTTCCCCCTTGCAGCTCTTCGTCCAGTAGAGCCTCCTCTCATTAGCCTTAATCAGGTCCTCTTGTGGCCTTGGTTGACTGGCGACAATTACTCGTAAAAACACTGCATGTCCGCGGCCGTGTGGCACCTTCAAGCCTCACGTTGACTTGCAATGTGAGGCCTGCAGTGCGGGGAGAGGGGGGCAGGGGAGCTTGGGCAGGGGTTAAACAAGCTCGGGGAGAAGTAGAGGAGGAGGGTGGGCAGGAATTCCAGAGAGAGAGAGAGAGAGAGAGAGAGAGTAGAAGAGGAGGCTGGGAGGAAAGGCTGTGCTTTAATAAAGAGAAGAGAGTAGGAGGGAACATGAAAGCGAGTCTCCTGGGAAGAGAGAGAGAGAGAGAGAGAGAGAGAGAGAGAGAGAGAGAGAGAGAGAGAGAGAGAGAGAGAGAGAGAGAGTGTGTGTGTGTGTATTGGGGGGCAGGGCTTGTGAAAAAGAAGGAAGGAAGGGGGGGACGCAGTCAGCAGGCTAGAGGTGAGCTTTAATTCTGGTGGGAGGAATAAATCACGTAAGATGAGGGATGGTAGGATAGGGAGGGATGGCGCCGCCGCTCGCAAGACCCTGCCAGCCAGCCGACCGTGGAAACCTGAAAATTTCATGAATCGGTGGTTTGGTTGCGCAGGAACGAGAGGCAGGGAAGGAAGAGCGGGAGGAAGGAAAGTAACTAGCGGGAGGTCAGCGTGAGAGAGTGATGGTGGGTGATGATAGAGACACCGCTACACACGAGGCGTCTACATGTGTGTGATAAAGGTACAGCCATGGCCAGAAGTCGAGTGATCTGCTGGACTTGGCTGCCCTCGATCTTGACTCCTCTGATCTGCTAATGGTCTTACTAAACCTAGCGATTGATATATTTTTAGCAGACTTAGATCAAGGGAAAATTCTAAGCACGTAGGAAACGAGTGCAGTCAACTTTTCACCATGACTTTACGTGTGTGTGTGTGTGTGTGTGTGTGTGTGTGTGGGTGGGTGGTGGGTAGGTGTGTGAAGTAGCCGATCTACTCGTAATAGGAACACAGGAGGAGGAAGAGGAAGAGGAGGAGGAGCAGGAGGACGAGGATTATGACCCTTTGAGAGTGTCACGGAGGTGGTATTAAGCTGTTGCCATGGGAAGCAGGAGCATCACCACCACCACCACCACCTATCATGACGGAGGAGGAGGAGGCAGTGGCGGCGGCGGCGGAGGGAGGGGGCTGAGACGAGGCGCATCTCCCCCACCACCACCACCACCACCACTTCTATGTCTGCAGCAATAAGAGCCTCTGGAGATTGGTAACATAAGGGCGAGTTGCTTGGCTCGTATGATGCTTGACACGTGTGATCTGCTGGGTCTTGTGCGCCGGGTGGGATACAAGAGGAGTGTATTGCTGACTTGACTTGCAGAAGCTTTAAGAAAACACTCGAGTCGTTTTAATAGGAAGTAAAGTCCCTGTGTGTGGTGCTTGAAGCGTGTGGTGGGCGGCACGCGAAGTAGAGGTTGAACAGTGACTGGATGATTAGTATGGTGGATTATAGTTGTTGTAACTATCATACTTATGGACCTTATGACCCTACAATGAGAATCAAATGCGATCTTGAGCACTACGCCACACACACACACGCACACACACACACACACACACACACACACATTCTGGACAAGTGCCAGGGGAGGAGAGCATCACCAATTATTCAGGCTAACATGTGCCGCTCTGGTGTTGTGTCAGTGTTGATTCTCTCAACAAGCCGTGGTTGTCCTACGAATCGACCCTACCATGGGGAGCCACCACCCCTTCCTTCCTGCACTTCGTTGGCCTTTCTACGTTTTTTTTTTTTTTTTTTCCTTCCGTCTTCTTGTGTACTTCTTGTCTGACTCAAGGCGATGGATGGAAAGTCCTATTCTTGACCTTAATTTTCACTTATGGCGCGAGGTGATATGTTTGCCACTCGGATGCTCAATGTTCAACTGTCACTCCGGGAGAAGAACATTTGTTATGCTTGGCGAAGATAATGGCCGTCGACAGCTTAATTAGAGCATGAGTATTATACATATCCCAGGTAGGAAATTGCACTGACTTGGCGTGGCTGCGTGCGAAACTGCCTAGTTGTTGGAGAAGGTGGTGTGAATGCAGTGTTTTTATCCGTCTGGCGTTGTGGGAAAGAAGAGGGAAAGATTTTATTGGATATCTGCAACTGAACTAAGATATTTGTAGTAGTAGTAGTAGTAGTAGTAGTAGTAGTAGTAGTAGTAGTAGTAGTAGTAGTAGTAGTA
The DNA here is from genome assembly GCF_035594125.1 of Scylla paramamosain. Taxonomy (NCBI): domain Eukaryota; kingdom Metazoa; phylum Arthropoda; class Malacostraca; order Decapoda; family Portunidae; genus Scylla; species Scylla paramamosain. The sequence goes on from NC_087164.1 coordinate 19,177,313, forward strand.
GTAGTAGTAGTAATAGTAGAAGTAGTAGTAGTACCAGCAATAGTAGTTTAAATCTTGGCAGCAATAGAAGTTCATATTAGTGGTAATAATGATAATATTACAACCATATGAATTAGTAACAAACAGCTGTGGTAGCAACAGCATTAGCAATAATAGCACTAACATAAACTACCGACCATCAAACAACTCTCCACCCTTTACATAAAATCACCCAGTTTTCATACGCACATCACACACGCACATCACACGCACACACAACCACGCACGAGAGCCAGCCAGCCAGTCAGCCAGCCAGCCAAACCACCCAGCCAAACCAGCCAGCCGCCCAACCCGCACCTCACTCCATCCTCACCTTCACGCCGCCTGGGGAACGAACGAGCACCAGCCAGCCAGCCATGTTACCTCAGAATTAAAGTGAGCGCGTCCTTGAATTTGAAGGTCACACCGCGGGGCCACCACCACCACTACCACCTCTTACTACTGTCACGGGAGAAGGTTACGAAGCAGTGACAGTAGCAGCAGCAGGAGGAGCAGCAGCAGGAGGAGGAGGAGGAGGAGGAGGAGAAGGTGGTAGTGGTGTAGAAGAAAGAGGAGAGACAGAGATGCGTTTTTTTTTTTCTTTTACACATCCTTTCTCTTCTCTTGTGTCTCCTAGAAGTGTGTGGAGAATGGCAATTTTCCTCACCACTGGCTGACTTTATTATGTTCCTCGCACTTTTTTAATCGGCTTTTCCCCCTCTGCTCCTCGCCTCCTCACCCACTCTTTTACACTCTCTCTCTCTCTCTCTCTCTCTCTCTCTCGGTATTTTTATTTATATATAGATGGATTTTTTTTATCAGTCGTACCCTTTGATGTGTGTGTCTTGTTTATAACTCACCATATTTTATTTACTGGTACTAATTTACTTACTCTCCTCGTATATTTAGGTTTGGCAGTGTGTAGTTGTGTAATAGTAGTAGAAGTAGTAGTAGGAGAAGGAGGAGGAAAAGGAAAAGGAGAACGAGTAGAAGGAGGAGTAGGAAAAAGGTGGAGGAGAAAGAGAAGGAAGAGATGGAGAAGGAGGAGGGGTAGTTGCAATAGTAGTAATAGTAGTAGGAGGAAGAGAAGGAAGAAAAGGAGGAGGAGAAGTAGCAGCAACAGCAGTAATAGCAGTAGTAGTAGCAGCATTAGTAGTAGTGGTGGTAGTAGTAGTAGTAGTAGTAGTTGTTGTAGTAATAGTAGCAGTGTTCCTTTGTGGTGCTCATCCTAAGGTTTTGTGTGTAGGAGTGGACCTTCCCCTCTTTTTGGTGGACCCGGGATGGACCGACGACCTTCTTGTTCTCTAGTTCCTGCCCCACGCCTTTTTTTTTTTTTTTCTGTTGCTCTTTTTTACTGGTTTTATTGTTGATTCTTTTTTTAACTAATCGTCCCCTCTGGCTTTTTTTCCTCTCTCTCTTTCTCTCTCTCTCTCTCTCTCTGATTTTTTCTTCACATAGTTCTTATATTGCATTTCGTTTGTTTTGATGATGATATTTTCAACAGATAGGCAGACAGAGAGAGACAGAATCGTATACACACACACACACACACACACACACACACACACACACACACACACACACACAAGGTGGGCCCCATATGTACCCTATACCTCTTAGGTCATCAACCCTTTCTCCCCCCTATCTCCCCTTCCCTGCTTCCCCACTTCCCTACCACCACCACCATCACCGCCAGTCCCTCGCTCCACCACCACCATCACCACTCCCACATTATCCTCTTGCACCACCCCCGCTCTTTACCCCTCCTCCCCTGTCCCCCTTTTTTTTTTCTTTTCTTTCTTTATTTTCCTTTTTTTTCAGTTTCATCTTTATCTTCACCCCTTCTTTGCCAGTTATTGCAGTCTGTTCTTTTCCATCATATATATATATATATATTTTTTTTGTTTATCGTGCCTCGTCCTTCTTATCCCCTCTCGGTTTAATGTCGTTTCTCTTTCAACGTTTAGTATTATGGTTTCGTTGGCCGCTCCTTCCCCTCATTGTAGTGTAAGGAGGAGGGAGCAGGGAAGGAGGGAGCAGGGAGAAGGTAAGTGGTTCTTTCATAGTCTGCCACTAGATGTCTTTGTTTTAAATTGTCAGCGGAAATCGTGAGAAGTTTCTTTTTTTTTTTCTCTCTCCCCTTTTTTCTTTTTTCTACTTTTTATGGTACTAATGATTTTTCTGCCTATTTCCTTCTTTTTTTCTTTTTCTCTTTATTCTTTCCCTCTTCCTTTCTGTCCCTCTCTTGCTCCTTGTTTTTTTTTCTTTTTCCGCATCATTTTTTTCTTCTTTGTTTCTTTCTTCCTTCCTGCCTTTCCTATCTGCCGTTCTTCCTCCGTCCCTCCCTCTCTCCCTCCCTCTCTCATCTCCATCCTTTCTCCCAGCCTACTTATTTTTATCTCGTCCTTTCTTGTTTCATGTGTTTCCTTCTTCCCTCCATTTATTTTTAACTTTTTCTTCGTTTATTTACCCTTCTTTTTTTTCTTCCTTCCTTCCTTTCTTTCTTCTTTGCATCCTCTCTCCCATCCTTCTTTTTTTTCTTTTTCCTCATTTCTTGCTTCATTCGTTTCCTCTCTCCCTCAGTTTCTTCTTGACTTCATTGTTTCTTCACTCTTCCTTCCTTCCCTCCTTCCTTCATTCCTTCCTTCCATCCTTCCTTCCTTCGTCACTATTGTTTCATTCTTTATTGGGTTCAATAATAAAAGGTAACCTCCTTTATAAAGGGGATCTTCTTCCCTCTTCCCCCTTTTGTAGCTGTCAGTCTTCCTTTCATAAATCTTCTTCCTTCCCCTCCAATTCCCTCCCTTCCGTCCTCCCTTATCCTTCCCTTTCCTTTCCTTCCTTCCCCTTTCTTCTTTCTTTGTTCTTATCGCTGCGGATGTTATTTTTTTTCTTTCCCCCCGCTAGATGTAAGGATTTTTTCTTTTTTTTTTCTTTTTTTTTCTCGTGTTACTTCATCGTCCTGTACCTTCCCTTCACGCTGAACAGTTGTGTTTCCCGCACGTTCCCTTCTTGTGCTGTTTTTTTTTTTTTGATGAGCTGTGCGTCACTCTCCTCTAAAATGTTTATAATGGTTTGATGTTTTACTGTTGTCTTTTTTTTTTTAATGCAGGGAGTAGGTAAGGATTCTTAGATATATTATTGGTACTACTACTACTACTACTACTACTACTACTATTACAAAGCGTTAGTTGTGATGCTGAATGATGACATTTCAAGGTTGACAGTCACTTTCTAAGCTTGATAATTTCGATGTCATGGCTATCGTTACAACCACGGCCTTATCAGCATCAAGAAAAAGAGAGAGAGAGAGAGAGAGAGAGAGAGAGAGAGAGAGAGAGAGAGAGAGAGAGAGAGAGAGAGAGAGAGAGAGAGAGAGAGAGAGAGAGAGATGGGTAGTACTATATATAAGTACACGTCTGCACGCCACACAGACTTCCATGGGTCATTAATTTCATTCAGAGACAAATATGACAGCATATTTACTTACCCCAGTCCGCTCCCTTTGTGTGGCCTGCTGCAGCTTAACCCCTTGCTTACCCCCTTCCCCTTCCCTTCCCGTTTCCTTCTCTTCCCCCTTTCCTACCCTTCCCCTCCCCTTCCTCTTCCCAGTCCAACACTTCGCTAGCTAAAGTCACATCTCTGCTATACCCTCCCTCTTATCAACTCCTCCTCCTCCTCCTCCTCCTCCTCCTCCTCTCTGCCGGCCAGCCACCCTGCATCACCATCCCTACTACTGCTCTCGCCACCACCACCACCACCAGCCTCGCCTCCCTATAGCACCCTCTTGGCACGCACCTCTCAGCCGACCACCACCACTACCACCACCACTACCACCACCACCACCACCACCACTACCACTACGACTACAACAACACACTTCCCGAGCTTCGTTCCCTTGTACTGCCTGTCTCTTTTTTTTTTCCCCCTCTCGCTTCTCCAAATTTTTTATGATTGAGTGGAAAAAATTATCGCTGTCTCTATTTTTTCATATTTTTCTATTGCCTTTTTCCTTTTCTTTTTTTTTCTTTAGTTTCTTTTCCTTCTTCATATTTTCCTACATGGGGTTTTCGTGAGTTGTTGTAGTGGTGGCGGTGGTGGTGGTGGTGGTGTGGTGGTGGTGGTGTTGGTGATCCTCTTATTTTAACATATTTTCCTCCTTTGTATTATGCTATCGGTCTTTTTTTTCAATTTCTTTTCCTTCTTCACATTTTTTTCCTACTTGGGTCTTTCGTGGGTTGGTGTAATGGTGGTGGTGGTGGTGGTGGTGTTCTGTGTTCTCATAGTTTCCTCATCTATATTATGCTATCGGTCTTTTTTTTTTTTCAGTTTCTTTTCCTTCTTCGCAATTTGTCTTCCTTCTTGTCTTTCGTGGGTTGAAGTTGGTAACGGTGGTGGTGATGGTGGTGGTGGTGCAGGCAGATCATATCACGCTGTTGGCTTCTCAGTTTTCATGACTCGGTTCAGCAGTGGATTTCACGAGTCACTGGGTAACATGAAGGTGTTTTTGAGCCACTCACCGGGAATAAAGGGGAGAGCACTCTTGTGGCACGGATCGAAACTATAAGTGTGACCCTGAACCACTGCACTCCCTCCCCATCTCCGTCGCCACTGCCGCTACTTCCTACGCTGCTGCTGCCTCCGCCGCCAACCTGCTGCCGTTGCCTCGGCGCCCCTCAGTGTTGCTGGCGGCGAGGCAAGAAGAGGATGTTTGCAGGGAAAATGTAGGACGTGGGCGTCTGTTTGTTATCCTTCGTTTTGTGAACTTTGCGTGGAGAATGTTTGCACCGCCGGGGAATATTGTCAGTCTCTCTCTCTCTCTCTCTCTCTCTCTCTCTCTCTCTCTCTCTCTCTCTCTCTCTCTCTCTCTCTCTCTCTCTTCCAGGCAGAGCAAGAGGAGCAGCCTGAGGCACAGCAGCACGATGTGATATAATTTATTAGATATCTGGTGAAAATTCATTACTACAATCCTTCCAACTGCGTGTAATTAATTATTGGTATTTCCTGTTACACTCTCCAAGACAAATTCTTACGAACTGCAAAATCTGGCTGTCTATCCGCTGCCTGCCTCCTGACGCTCCCTCCCTCCTCCGTCCTTTACTTCTGTCTTCCTTCCCTGTCAGCAATTCAATTTAAGTTTTCATTCGATGATGCTTTCCGCTCACTCCGGCAAAATCTTTCTCCCTAATGCCCTGTGACGCTCCCTTACAGCCTCCCTGAAGGATGTCCGCGGGGACGGAACTAGACGAGACCGGGCTGGGAGGAAGACAGGTCGGAGATTCGAGGCTATGCTGGGACGGGAAGGAAGGAGCGGGGGGAGGAGGCATGACAGTGGAGATCAGGAGACTGGGACGGGACCATGTGGGGCTGGGAGACAGACGGGGGGAAGCGAGGCAGGGATTCATGACGCAACTGGCTGGCTGGCTGTTTGACTGCGTTGCGTCGGCGGTGCAACAGAGTGCTCATGCCTCACCTCCTGTGCCTGCTTGAGTGCTTCAGGCCTGCTTGAGTCTACGTGAAGCACGGTTACTTATGTTCCCCTGTATTTCATTAGTTTCTGTTCTAGGAAGTGCAGTGTTTCCGTTATGAGATTCAAGGGGAATGCTTGTATTTCATAACGTTATGAGATCATGAAGAGCGGCGCGAAACCTTCATGACCTCTTAGGCTTAGATAATAGCAAGACTGCGTAAGAGAGGCAGACAGGAGAAGAGGAGGAAGAGCAAGAGGGTACTGGATATATTTTTTGATTCAATTCAGTACAACGGCATGGGATTACAGAGGACTCCCACTTCCATTTTGTCCAATCACACTTTTAGTACCACGTAAAATTACATTACATGTGTGGATGTGTACAAGTACGAGGCGCGCAGTACACTGGCAGGTTTAGCACTGGCTGGAGGCGAAAGAGCGTCGCATAAAGCTGGGTGACGAGAGATGTGGGTGAGCCTCCTCTTTGTTCGGCCTCGTAGGTGGTAATGGGTGAACCAGAACCTGAGTCAGAGCCGGTCCTCGCTTATCTGCCTGCACTCAAGGTTCCTCGCTTATTCATCGGACTTGTGTTAGGTTCTGCATGTTACCTTCAGTCTGGAGGCCGTCTCTGCCGCCGCTCACCCTTTATCTCCTGTCCCTCCGCCGTCGCTGCCGCCTCGCCAACATCCTTATAATCATGACTGGCCTCTCCCCAGACTCGTTTTTGGGGGGTGTTGTCTGTAAGTATCTCTCTGCTTGTTTTCTCGGCTGGAAGGCTTCATGGGCAGACGGGCGGGTGGTGCGGGCGCGAGGAGGGCGGCGGTGGGCAGGAGGAACCCTCTACCCAGCTCCTCGCCAAGCCAGTCCCCTTTGTTCCCCTGCTTCCAGACGCCTTTCCCCCCCCTCCCCCTGCACCATGCCTCCCACCACGCCTGTATGATTCTAACCCCTTTAAAGCATTGGGCGGGGTGACGTCAGAGGGAGACGTCACAGGCCAGCTGCCCAGTCACCGCCGCGCCCCAGCCGGGGTGCGGGGGGGCGGCTCTAGGGGGCGTGGCCTACTGGCAAGGCAGAACCGGGGCGTCTGGAGGGGGTGGGGGGCAGAGTGGTATTTGCTTTCAGGAGGCTGACGGAGTGGGAAAGCGGGAAAGTAGGACGAAGTAGAGCCGCGTCAGGAGGGAACAAGGAAGATGGCGACGTAGGAGGTGGTGAGAGGGAAGAGGGGGTGAAGTAGGAGATAGGAGGGGAGGGAGGGGAGAAGAGGGAAGCTATTACGAAGCTCTTTGGTCATTATGGCAGAGGCTGTAATCGAGGAGTCTGATTGGGGTGACGGTCTCGCGATGGTGATTGTTATGATGGCCCTTACGAGCTGATGACGCGGCGGGGCGACCGGGGTGCAGATGACTGGCTGGGGTGGTGGGGTGGCAGGGGGAGGGTGACGTGGTAATGGTTTAAATGTAGCGATTGAGCTGACGATAAGGGTGAAGGCTGTTGTGATAGTAGTAGTGTGATAGTAGTAGTAGTAGTAGTAGTAGTAGTAGTAGTAGTAGTAGTAGTAGTACTGGGGAATAGTTAAAGTAATAATAGCAATGGGGATAACAGCAGTAGTAGTAGAAGGAGTGATCACGCTCCTATTCTTAAAAGTAGTAGTGCAGTAGTGATGGTAGTCCTGATTACATTAGCTATTTATGGTGATGGTAGTGATTGTTTTAGTTAACAGTAATAGCGATGGCAGTGGTAGTTCTCGTGGTGATGGTGATAGTCGTGCTAATACTAATACTAATAATAATGGAGATGGTGGTAGTTGTGATAATCACAAAAAAAAAAACAGTAATTCTAATATTAATATTTATAGTAGTAGTAATAGTAGTAGTAGTAGCAGTAATAGTAGTAGTAGAAGTAGTAGTAGTAGTAGTAGTAACAGTGGTAGTAGTAATACACAGTACGACGTAGTTCTAATGGTAACAATGGCAACAGTGATATCTCTAATAGTAGTTATGGTGATGGTAGCAGTGCTCCTGACACAAGGCAGTAAGTGTGAAAGCCGTGATAATCTGCATAATGGTAACGGCAGTACTGAAGGTGTCATCGTCCTAATAGAGACACCATTAAGACTTAACTAATGGCATATGACACACTGAGACGACCATTAAATTTATCACACTGCTACTTTTTTTTTTCAGCACACATCGCCTCTATTGATATAACGCACTTTTTTTTTTTTTTTACATCATTGTGTATCTTTGTAGATGATACAGTTGTGGCTCCTCAAAAGTAAATTTACCCAGAATGTGTTTCTTGAGGCCTTTTCCTCGAACTTTTCATCGTCTTATCTCCACTGTATTCAAGGGGGTCCTAGCGGAAACTATTGTGGTTCTCAAAGGCGTTTTCGTGATTCTAGTAATACTTTAACAAGAACTCAGCATCATCACTGGGAAAAAAAAAAATGCATTATCAGAACCTGACCTCTTATCTCTTTGGCTTTTGAAAGTAGTCATAATGAGAGAGCAGGGCGTTTAAGAATACAAGCCCTGATAACACACTGTGGATTTTTAACCACTGAGGAACACGTAGAAATTGTTGATAGGCATTTGTTTCAAGGTTATATATATTCTTTCATCTGCCGTCTTTGTGTGTGTGTGTGTGTGTGTGTGTGTGTGTGTGTGTGTGTGTGTGTGTGTGTGTGTGTGATTCAGCTATGGTCTTAAGGATCACGTGTTGGAGTTATGATTGCCAGCTATCAACCTTGAGACAAACAAACAGACAGACAGACAGACAGGCAGACAGACAGATGAGCAAGGAAGTAGAGAAACACAAACTGACAGAAATAGTGAGTTGATACTAATTAATTACAATTTTTAAGCAGCATTTTAAAAGTATTTTTATCAAGAAGATTGACATTTTAATTGGAATCGACAATTTTAGAATCCTGCACTCGGCAATTCGTCTTCCTCTCTCGGTGCTTGGATCAAAAACATGTGTGTGTGCGAGTTTATTGAGTTTTACCTTGAAATTTCTCTCTCTCTCTCTCTCTCTCTCTCTCTCTCTCTCTCTCTCTCTCTCTCTCTCTCTCTCTCTCTCTCTCTCTCTCTCTCTCTCTCTCTCTCTCTCCTTCCTCTCCTCTCCTCTCTTCTCTCTTATCCACCAACAGCCACCCACCCATCACCAACACACCAGATTGATTCAACGCCAGCATACCCTGGCAAGATGAAAACGCGTGTGTGACATGACGCAAGGCGAGGCAAACTCCCCGTCGTCCCTGAGGTGGCCGGCGCGTCGCGGGAGGCAGTGGTGCGAGGCGAGGCTCCGTCTAGACCTGAGCCGCCGACAAGTAGGAGAGCTTTAGGGGAACGATGTGTGCCTCTGTGGAAATAGTCAAAGGAGACGGAGAATCCCATGTAACAGGGTTTTAAGGCAAGATGACGTGATGTGCTTACTTTAGTGTGTATAAGTATGTTACTGGTAGGTATTTAGACTGAAGACATGTCATTGAATTCTGCTTTGATATGTATGTGACTAGTTGTAGTTTTATTTTTACCTGAGTAATTAAATATCAGGTTATGTTTTCTTTAGTATATATCTGTAATTCTAAAATATACGTGACCTGACATGTTATTTAGAATACATGTCATTGAATTTTGGTTTTATTTGAATATTAACAGTTAGAGTTATGTTTTTGCCTTAGTAATTAAACATTAGGTCATGATTTATTTTTATTAATATATATAATTTTTTTTGTAATTCTAAAATGTAACTATAATTTACTTGTGGTTAAAGGAATAGCGGTAATTATTTTGTAATTATTCATCCTAGAACTGAATTGCTGCCTTGTTATAATCATCACTTTATGTTTGAAGCTCATATAACTTAATAAACCACCTTTTTCTTTGAACGAGTTAAGACTACATGAAGCAGCTTTGGTAAGAAATAAGGAGAACGAGGCAAAGGGAAACAGGAAGCAAGGGCGTATGTGTGTGTAGATGAATGAAAAGAGGGGACAGGACCAAGCAGGAGGGGAAGGGAACACACGAGGTTGTAAAGTAGGACAGTTAATGTCTTTACACGCTTAAGGCTGGACTCTATTCACCTTCAAAGACGCCCCGTGCTGCCTTCTAACTCTCGTTTTGTTCTACGCAGTGAGGGCTTCTGGGAGGTAGTGGTAGTGGTGGTGGTGAGGTGATTGTTGTTGTGGTTGTTGCTGTTGTTGGTGGTGGTAGTAATGTTGTTGTTGTTGTTGGTGGTGTTGGTGGCGGTGGTGGTCGTATTGCTGTTCATATTGTTATTGTTGTTGTTGTAGCAGTGGTAATGGTGATACGTAACAACAACAACAACAACAACAACAACAACAACAACAAGGAAATAGAATCAGCAGTAAGTAGCAGCAGTATATAAGTGGCGTGCGTGTGAGGAACTATGAAACATTAAAACTCTGTGAGAAGTGGATGGCTAAATTGCAAAATACATTTCCTGTTTGCAATCATGACACCACATCTAGCAGCATTTGAGGAAACGTTGGCATATTACGAGCCATAATGGAGATAGTAATGCAGGTAACTTAACACTAATGACGCCAGTTGTAGGAAGTTAGTGTACGTAGTGGTAAAATAAAAATACTAAAATTATGACAAAGAAACACTCATGAAAAAAATGCACCTTTATCCTCCACACACCTGTTCGTTCTTCCCTCACCTTACCTTCCCAACACACCACACCTTGATTTACACTCCTCTTCCTCCTCCTCCTCCTCCTCCTCTTACTCTATCTTCTTCACCCTCCTCCTCCATCTTCTTCACCTTTCTCCTCCTCCTCCTCCTCATCCTCCTCCTCCTCCTCCTCCTCCTCCTCCTCCTCCCTTCACTTCTCATCAAATAGCATGCAGACACGACCCACTTTCATCGGTGCACAATTAATTTCCCTCCCTCACTCCATCACAGCGATCGTCCTTTTCCTTTGCATCCGTCGCGAACCACGTCAATACTTCTCGCTGCCTCGGAAAGACCATAACATATTTTTAAGGCCGTGACTCAGACGCAGCCACTACGTAAGCATCACTAACTCCCGCTGACGACGTGCCACTCCTGCTTTTTTATCCTTACCGCCATAACTCGCGCCTCTCGCCACAGTAAAGTATGGATGGGGTACTTGAGCTGTCCCCCATCCACCCATTACAGTTCTATGTCACATGCTTGGGGATTCACTGCCGCGGTCTTCATATTGGTGTTGCCATTACCTGCTGCCATTACCCAAGATCTCCTATTGGGACCCCCTGACGTGTACTGCCACTAGGGGTTTAGTTTTAAGAGCACTAACCACCACTACCACCACCACCACCACCACCACCACTACTGCAATAACTACTACTGCTATTACTATTACTACTACTACTACTACTACGACTACCATCAAGAAAAAGCTTATTGGGACTACTTGTTACATACTACTACAACAACAACAACAACAACAACTACTACTACTACTACTAACTACTACTACTACTACTACTACTACTACTACTACTACTACTACTACTACTACTACTACTACCACTACTACAACTTAGACTTTCCAGTAAACTACTCACTACCACCACCACCTCTAGCATGACCACTTCCACTATCTAGGCTCCACCACCACCACCACCATCTTATAAGAATCACCCACCACCACCATCACTCACTAACACCGCCTTACTACATAGAACCATCCACCATCACTTGGAACCTCTCACCAGGACTGCCCATCCATCACTCACCCCTCACCCGCGCTGGAACATGCAGGCACCACCCATCACCAGCCCACAAGTTTCCAGCACCATCAGCTCACCACAACACCTGCTTCGCTTCCACCGCCTCGGACGAGCAAGAAGTGCTGGAGGTTCCCATTTTTTTACAAGCCTTCCTGACCCTGTTTTTCCCCCTGGGCTCTTGGTTCCCGCCGCCAGCAGGACGTGAGGCACCTACAAAATACGGACCTGCGTCTCGCCCTTAAAGGAGATGTCGCCTCGCTCCTACATTCACGTTTTCTTCGAGCTCAAAGCAAGCCTTTCCCTGAACAGAAAGCGGGTACTGTGTCATGAAGAGTATTATTGAACAGGTTGCTGAAAATTACGCCCTCGTGACTGATTGCTGGAAGGTCTCGTAAGGAAATGTTGTGCTGGTGACGATGTTGCTAGTATAGGTCTCAAATTCAGGATCCATATAAATGTTTTACCGATATGGATTTTTTTTTTTTTTTTTTTTACGTTCGGGTTTCCATCAAAACACGATATTGGCCCACCAGAGCCCTGAAATGTTTGTGTGTGTTGTGCTCTCTCTCTCTCTCTCTCTCTCTCTCTCTCTCTCTCTCTCTCTCTCTCTCTCTCTCTCTCTCTCTCTCTCCTTACAAAATACATTTGGTGCAGTCAAAAATTATATTTCCAGTTTTTTTTGACAGAAATATAAATGATTTCCTTCAAATGGGGAAAAATTCAAAATCATTCAGTTTGTCAATACTTCTACTAATTTGAAACCATTTTCCTTTTCTGAACATCGCAGGAAAGTAAGGATTACTTGAGGACGATTTCACACTGGACATTCTGAAAAAAAAAAAAAATAACGAACAAAAATTATCACAAAAAGTTTAGTTAATGTTAAGTGTAAGGATAATATCATATTAACTAATAAAAAAATCTGATTTCTCATTATCAGTCGTCTATTGCCAACCAATAATCGCCTCAAATTAGGGTTATTGTTTATATTAAGATTTCATTAAAGGTTGATTAAACAATTCCCCGAACTAGGCAGGCAAGAGCAAATTGATCTGCTGGGGGTATGAGGGAGAGCTGCCCGTCACCAAGAAGCTGCCGTGAACCGGGATAGAACTTGATATCTTTCGGTTATAGGCTATCCTGACCCCTAAAACTAAGACCCACCATGAGCTACTCCAGGGATGCCAGTGCCTATAAGAGTCCTCGCTCCCCGCTAGCCAAGCTGCTCCTCACACCCACAGCCCACAGGCAAAACAGCACAAAACCTTGTAGCTCTGCAGGCGGAATGTTGTAACGCTGCATAACACTCCGTTCTGGTGGCCTTGTGCCCTGTGTACCTGTCTGCCTCACCAGTCCTCCCAGATGAGCGGCGCCGTGTCTGCACCGGTGGGCGGAGGCTGGAAGGCGAGGAGGTGAGCCGTGCAGCCAGCCAGTCACTTGGTATTCCCGACGGTGGAGGAGTCGTGAGGGAGCCGCGGCCTCGGCCCTGCCGGGAACATCCGGGTGTGGGCCTCGACGCTCCGCCCGCGGCCATGTCACGGTGGCGGCCACGGTGGGCGGGGGGTCGGGGAGGGCGGTTATTGTAGGTACTAGTGTGCACCCCTTTCCCTCTTGCCCACACACACACACACACACACACACACACCAGTAAACAAGGTGCGGAGGGAAGTTACTTAACTGGTGCCCAACTTGAGCACACGAAGCCGGGAAGACAGTGAAATAAGTGTGATTTTTTCCACTTAGGAATGGGGGAAAGGGAAAGATGAGAAAATATGCTAATGGAGAAATGCATAAAAAAAAAAAAAAAAATGGAAGAAATTGGTAAATACGTACATAACACTAATTACAAGTGGTATAGTTTAATATAAAAAGTGAAGAAGAAGAAGAATTAATGTACATACTAAAATATATATATATGTATATATATATATATATATATATATATATATATATATATATATATATATATATATATATATATATATATATATATATATATATATATATATATATATATATATATATATATATATATATATATATATATATATATATATATATATATATATATATATATATATGTATTGTATTCTAGCTGGAAATAGTGACCTATGGAATAATTAATAACAGGAATCCAATTCAAACGCCATGTGATATAACGCGTATTGTTAAATTTTATATTAAGACACACTGATAAGGTCCTCAGAAGCGCGTGACTGAAATGGAGAAATGAGCGTGTAATATTCTATTGTAATGAGGAATTAATCAGTATTACAAAACTATCTTAACGAGGTTTATCGTCACACGCTGAGGCAGACCTCTAGCGTCTGTCTCCTGAAGGCATCAGGAAACGACCCCTGGGGACAGCCCTATCTCGTGCAGAGGTCACGTCACGTGTTCCACCAGTTAGTGCCAACATGACCACTGAACGCATTCACCAAACTTTGATGTTGCATTTTTTTTTTCTTTTCAATTCTCACATGCTTAAGAGGAAGGATAAGATCATTGTAATCACACAAGCAGATGATGATAAGGGTGATATCAATCCCTTACAAATTCTGTTATATAAAGGAAAAGTCGAGGGATAGAACTCATCTGAAATCCTTAGATCGTGATTTGCTAAAATTCATTCTTCGCCCGGACTCCAGAAAATTTGATTGTTTTCTTTTCTTTCATAATTATCTATTTATGTCTGCCTCTACAGATAGTCTATTATATTGCAAATTCATATTCACAAAATTGAGTGTCCCGTTACATAAATTATTCCAGGTACAAACACATTCAAATATAATTTCCTTCTTCTGATATTCGTACCCATAACCAATTAATTTACGTAGTATAAAAAAGATTTATCCAACTCTGTGAGAAAGAAAAACCTTGAATATTAGTTCTAAGCATCCCTTCCCTCAGGTAGGCTGTGACGTTCAATCATGGTTCACTTCTATTACTTTAATCTGAACCATAAGATTTGTGTTGAACAGTGTGAACAACTGAATCATGATCCTTACAATCCCAGATCTGCAGATAGAGATGGGATGGCTGTGGCTTCCGGCTCTACATGTCTTCCCTAAGTTTGAACATGTCTCTTTTTCAGGCTAAAGTCTTCTTCACCGGACAGAGAACAAATACATGGCTTTGGCAAGTCGAGGAGCCTTAAGCTGTGCCGTATTAATGGATGATCACCAGCGCTTTAGGAACTTCTACTAAATCTTTAATCCAGAATATAGGGTATCAGTAACATATAATCAGCTTTTTTCTTTTTTTATATGAAATTAAAGTTTGGTTTAAGTTTATAATTTTTTTCCCTCTCTTTTGCTGGTGAATTTCAATATACAGGTAAGTGCATTAAAATCAGTCCACCTCCAGCATTTAAGTGATAATGCCACTATTACTTGAGAATATGAATAAGCACTACCGTTGTGAGAAGTATGTTACATGTGGGAAGGAGATATACAAGAGATGTGTTTTCGTCTCTTCCTCCTACACATGTCCTTGGTAGTGTACAGTAAGAGCAACTTGCACGGTTATTCTCCCGCCATAATGGTTTCCCAGGAGTGTACCCTCGTCCTTACATCTCTAGTAAAAAAAAAAAAAAAAAAGTATTTAATTTTTGCTGGGAACCTATTAATATTTGTTTACCTTAACCGGTTAGATAATTTTATTGCAGAAAAGGCTTTGTGTAAGTTTTTTTATTAATTTATTTAATTTTTATTTTTCAGGTGTGTTGGGAACGATTTGTGTTGATTTCCTATTGATCCTTCAGGGCGGCACATGTAAGTAAATGGTGTATCGTATCTTCTGTGTGTTTGTGTTTGACTGGGCGGGTGAAGTGGCATGAGGCTGCGGCCCATACTCAGAAACGCTATGCTCTTTCACCACGACTATTTTCAAAGGCCACAGAGATGATAAGGTAGGTTCTCATGAGTGTTTCTCTTGTTGATAATGTAGAAATCTTGTTAATCTGCTACTAGAACAACAGACACCCTTAAAAAAAAATCGTGTAACTAGAGACTTGAAAGTCGTGTAGGTGAGGCACAGAAATGTTTCAGAACAGGGGCCTGGGTGCGCGTGTTTTTCTAGTCATACATTGTTAATCTTTCCGCCTTTTTCTCGCATCTCGTGCTACGTTGTCATGAATGAGGCGGTGTCACGTTTTTGTACCCCTCGGAAAATTAAACATTTGAGGCGTCACTAATGTGTTTTCGGTTTGCGGTGTTGCTATACAATAAAGAGAGGTCTTTGCGTCATGGACAAGGGGGCACATGTGGGTAACCTGTTGTTGAGTAGAAGTTGTTGCAAGTGTCGTTATTTTCTGTAGTTGCTGCCTTACGCTTTGTGGATAGAACAATGGGAAATAACACGAATATGACTGCGGTTGCGAGAGTGACTGGCGAGAACCTGATGGATGAAACTAAATAAACTAAATAAAGAATTACGTTTACGAGACAAAATTGCTTTCCTCACCCTGTGCCAGATAGATTAACACCATTAAAGGCATTAATTCTGGATATACAGTATGTGGGTTATGGGACCGTATATCTAAACGTTTTGTTCTCCCATAAGGACTACTTCCAAAAGCTATCGATTTGATTAGTCAGTTCTTCACGTGCTCTTCAGTTGATGATGCAGAATCCTTGTTACGTTATCACAAACTATAAGGAAAACATATTTGAAAATCCCAATAACCCGCTAGAACCTGTTAAACGTTGTCGAGATAAGCTGACAGAATGTTTAGGAATATGGGACAATGTGACAATCGTTAGCAATGTATAATTCGTGTTCCAAGAAACTGAACGATACTAAATAAAGTATAACAGCTTGAAGGATGTTATTGTTCATTTCTTTTCAGTGTTAATCGTTCACCTTGCTGAGGACTTTGTCATTATTTTGTAGGCCTGTATTCATGATTTAATGGGATAGTGTGAAAGGTTGTGTGCATATCTAGCTGTTAATATAGATTCTGCTGCTGTAGTTTTATTTATAGAAGTCTCCGGATAGGAATTCTGTCCGTCATGTACTGAGGTTGAGCAATGAGGATTAATTTTCTGAAATTTCCTTGGTCTAATGAGAGAAATTTGCGTGATTTGCTGTGGATGAACATGGATGAAAAGCATGATTAATGTTTGACTGTCTTGGGTTAGTTTTAGTGATGATGGATGTAGGCTTAGCTGGAGTCTGAAGTGCTGTAATCAGGTCATATGTGCCTTAAGAATATCTGAGAGGTGGATGTCAAGATGTTATTGCTGATCCAGGGTAAATGTTTGAAGTGGTTTTGGGGAACAATGTGATTCTGTTGCGTGTGAGGATTGCGATGGCTTTTCATGTCAGTCAAGAACACGGGAGACCAATGGTGAAATTTAGTGAAAGTTTTATCTTGTTTGTTTAACTGGGTGAATATATTTGGGCTAAAGAGTTCTTACTGTGGAAGTTATCTTGGTTACACTCATTGCTATTCAATATGTAAATCTGTGAGTGTGTGAGTGAAGGGAGCGTGCGGTGGATGAGTTGTTGGATGAGTGTGGGTATGTGGAAGTAAACCCGCCTACGGTTACCGGGATGACAAAGCCTTTCCTCGTAGCGGGAAGCACCCAGCGGCACGGGGAATGTTGATGCTTACTAACACTGACACAACTTCGTGATGAACTTCCTAATAGAGGAGGAGGAGGAGGAGCCTGGGGATACACCTTGTGCTGGGATGTACGCCAGGTCCTCAGAGCTGCTGCACACTAAGTTACTCCTACACGAGCTCTGAGGCCAAGCACTAAATCATATCTCAAGTTATTTACATATTCTTTCCGGGCAAATGATTAATAGCTGCTCATAAATTGCATAAGTGTTCGTACATGGATCGACAGGTGTTGCAATTAACGGTATTCTGATCCTTGCCTACCTGTGGCTTGAGAGGGAACAGGTAAGTCTCCTACTCAGCGCCGCAAGGAGACACTGAGGACGTGGTGGACTTACTGGCTTCAAGGGACGAACGGTTCCTCAAGGTGGGCGCTGGGACCTCTGCCTTACGGTTCTCCGGTTGTAACTTCATGGGAGAAAAGGTGAAAACAAACTGCCTTGGTGATTAGTACCCTAGACATTTTTGTGTCATTATAACGTTATTAATTTATTATCATCGTGACGGGACTGATTAGCGATTATGTAGTTGTCCGTCCTTGTGTCTTATTATTATTATTATTATTATTATTATTATTATTATTATTATTATTATTATCATTATTATTACACACACACACACACACACACACACACAAAGCAGTCATATCTCTTTGTTTTGTCTTTTAACCTTGCATCTCTTTATCTCTCGCACTTCCTCTCGTCTCGCATTATTCCTTTTTTATATGTCACGCATCTTAGAAGGACAAAAAAAAAAAAAGACCAGACAAGCTTCTGATGACATTCTCGTCTCTTCTTATCGATGCTGAGTCTGTTCTTTTTTTTCGTCATTTTTTTTTTCATGGAATCTCTCTCTCTCTCTCTCTCTCTCTCTCTCTCTCTCTCTCTCTCTCTCTCTCTCTCTCTCTCTCTCTCTCTCTCTCTCTCTCTCTCTCTCTCTCTCTCTCTCTCTCTCTCTCTCTCTCTCTCTCTCTCTCTCTCGAGTTTACTTCCCACGCGTCGTCCTCAAGGCTTCCAATTAAGTCTTCTTTTATTTCACCGTCCAATAATTAAGACAACATTTGAAGGGTGCAGAAAAGATAGATAGATAGATAGATAGATAGAGAGAGAGAGAGAGAGAGAGAGAGAGAGAGAGAGAGAGAGAGAGAGAGAGAGAGAGAGAGAGAGAGAGAGAGAGAGAGAGATTTAATCATATGCATGGAAGATCTAAACAAAATGAAGATTGCTATTTTATTTTTTACTAAGAAAAATGTTGCTAGTTTAGTAGTCAGTTTTTTTTTTTTTTTTTTTTTTTTTTTTTAGTTAACGATTTGCATACATCTACAGAGGAACAACTTCTGGCCTCCCCTCCCTTGTGTAATGTTGGGGAGTGGGTGGAGGCGCTCCTCATCCACCATTCCACTCAACACGAAGGGCGTACTTCACTATTATGCAGCATTACACAGGACAGAGAGAGAGAGAGAGAGAGAGAGAGAGAGAGAGAGAGAGAGAGAGAGAGAGAGAGAGAGAGAGAGAGAGAGAATTTACTGAAGAAAATATGAATCTTCCCCAAAAATTGTTTCCATTTTTTTCTTTACTAATTTCAAAACACTTTTTCTTTATTTTAGGTTTACATGTATGTATTCACCTATTTATTTATTTTCCTTGGTTGTTTGTTTCCAGTATCGATTCTTCTTAAAATAATGTTATTTTCATTATTTTCGTCAATGATTGTGTCCCATTGTCCTTTTTCCCTCACCCTTTTTCCCCTCCCACACTTCTCTCGGGCCTCTCACAATTGATGCGAAGTTGAAAGAGAATTCCCAACGAGAAAGAAAAAGAAAAGGAAACAAAAGATAAAGTAGCCTTAAACGTCCTATTTTATCCATGGCTCAGTCTTTTCCCTTTTCGCCTCACCGTCCTCGTCCTCGTCTCCTCAATTTCACTCTCTGCTTAAACTCGTCTGTATTTCACTCCTTTCTTCATCCTTTACATCGTTCTCTTTTTCCTCGCTTCTTTATTCATCCTCACGTCCTCGTTTTATCTCAGTATCCATGTTTTTGTTTCTTCCTCGATTTACTCTTGAGACACACCCTTATTTCACTTTTTTTCTTTTCTTCACCTCGTCTTCTTATTCCTTGTCCCTTCATTCATCCCTACGTCTTTCTAGTTTTTACCTCGGCATCTTCGTTTCTTCCTCGATTTCACTTGGTACTGGCATACATATCACCTCCTAATTTTTCTTCACCTTTCCATTTCATTCTTCATACCATCGCTCACACCAACGTCTTCGTCTCATCTCAATGTCTTTATCTTAGCAACTCCTATTTTTCTTGCTATCACGATACACCTTTTGTTCACTCCCTCCTTGTCTTTACTTCGTCAGCTTGTTCCTCTTCCCTTCACTCCCACCCACGTCCTTTTCTCACCTCGGCATCCTCGTTCTCATCTCTTTCTTCATTTTCCTTGCTACTGAGACACACCCTTTGTTCACTCCCTCCTCGTCTCTTTACTTCGTCAGCTTGTTTCTCTTCCCTTCACTCACACCTACGTCCTTTTCCCACCTCAGCCTCCTCCTCCTCGTCGTGGTCCTCAAGTCCCTCAGTACAGTTGTCTCTAAAGTCACAAAACTCCTCTGAGACTAGTAGCCAAAGTTCTGTAGAGGCTTTTGGCGGTGCTCTAGATACGTCCACGTTGACCCGGAACTGGAAACTGGAAAACGATAAAAGAAAATAATGACAGTTTGGAAGTTAGTCGAAGAGTTTTAATCTTGGGGCAGAGGCGGACGATGTCAATGATTGTCCTCCTTCTTCTTCCCGTCACCGATGTGTGGCTCCCTTTCTACCCTCTGCTGTTTGATTCCTTTTGTTCCCTCCTCTACATCCACATCTTTCCAGTTTCCTTTGTATTACGTCAACATCCTTCCAGTCTTTTTTTGCTCTTTCTTACATTCTTTCCAGTCTTCACTCCGTATTACTTCCATTTTCTACACGTTCCTTCTTTTTCAGTCTCATTCTGTATTATCTTTAATTTTCCAGTCCTCATCCAGTACCATTGACATCTTTCCAGTCTCCTCCCACCTCCATCCTTTCAGTCTTTATTCTGTACAATTTCCACTCTTCAAGTCTTTCATCTGTACCATCTTTATCTTTTCAGTGCATTTTCTGTACCACCTCCAGCCCTCCAATCTGTTCTCTGCACCATTCATATCTTCCCAGTCTCCATTGTATACCAATGATATTTTTTCTAGTCTTCAGTGTTTTCCATTTCCGTCGTTCTAGTTAGCACTCACGTCTTTTTTCATGCTTCACCCTTCAAGCCATCACCAGTGGTACTTTAACCTTTCAGTTTTTTTTTGTTCTATATTCCATCCACAGTTCCAGTCCGCGACTTATTTTGTACTCACTCCACCCATCCTGTCCTCTCCATAGCCTCTCTCACCTCATCAACCCAGTTATGGTATTTTCTTTTTTTCCCTAGTATATCCTATATTTTTCATGCCATCTCTCTCTCTCTCTCTCTCTCTCTCTCTCTCTCTCTCTCTCTCTCTCTCTCTCTCTCTCTCTCTCTCTCTCTCTCTCTCTCTCTTTTCCTCTTCCTTCACGTCTCATCTCGTGTATGTCTTCCTTCAGCACATCATTGCCTCACATACACATCCTCATTTTTTTTTCCCCTTTATATCCTTGCCCCCATTCACCTTCCCCCATTTCCCTTGACCTCCTCACCACACACGCACCTCCATCACACCCTCATGCATCCCTCCACCTTTCCATCTCGACCCTCACCAGTCCCTCCACGTCCTTTACACATCCTCTTCCTTCCCTCCACCCACTCCCTGTGCACCTTCACGCCAGGCGAACCCAAAGAGACTAGAGGCTGGCTGGCTGGAGGCATCAGGGAACACTAAAATATGCTCCTTGATCTTCCCTTTGGTAACAACTCATCCGAAGCTCCAAGTCGAGGAGGGTCTGCTGCCTCGCCTTCTCCTTTGGTGTTTGGCTGGAATTGTTGAATCAAGTTGAATCAATGTGCCTCGCTCTCTCAGTGATCGATTGGTATTTGATCAGAAAGTAATATTGTACTACGGCTTCCAGCTATCTCTCTTGCTCTCTCTCTTCTCTCTCTACTCGGGTTCCCTCCCAGCTTATATCGTGTATCCTGGATTTAGAAGCTACTGGAGGAAGGGGGGAGAAGGAGGAAGAGGAAGAGAAGGGAGGGGATAAAGGGGTAGTGGGGAAAGAAGAGAATTAATGTAAGTAAGGCGTGTATGTATAATGACTAGGAAAATAATATGAGGGAGAGGAAAAGAAGAAGAAAAGAAAGGGGAACAACAACAACAACAACAACAACAACAACAACAAGGGGAGGAGACAAAGAGTAAAATAAGCAGGGAGAGGAGGATGAGATAAAGGAGAAAGAGGAAAAGGAGAACAAAGAGAAGAAGCAGGAGGTAAAAAAAAAGTGACGGTGGAGGAAGAAGACCTAGGAACAGAGGTGAGAAGGTTTGAAAAGGAGGAGGGAAGAGGAGGGAGGTGCAGGAAGACTAAGCAGCGCTCTCTATACCCAAGACGCCTTTTCTCTCGTGCCAGGGAAAGTTTTAGGGAAGACACGCTAAGGCAAACCAAGCTTTACGTAAACCATAAGTTGTGTGTGTGTGTGTGTGTGTGTGTGTGTGTGTTGACGCTTCGCTGCGATATTTCCTTGGAAGTAAATAAGGAGAAGAATTCGTGTAGGAGACTCAGAAGTGGAGGTAGGTTGAATGTGTGGGTGCTTTCTCTCTCTCTCTCTCTCTCTCTCTCTCTCTCTCTCTCTCTCTCTCTCTCTCTCTCTCTCTCTCTCGCTCTCGCTTTCGCTCTCGCTCGCTTTATTCATAGAGTTTGTGGTGCGGAGATTAATTATTTTCTTCAGCTCAGGTCAGAGGGTTCAGGAAATATCAGGATCCAGCTTTTCGTCTTCTACTCAGCACTACTCATTGGATGCGGCCGCTATTCATTATGTATACCTCTCTCTCTCTCTCTCTCTCTCTCTCTCTCTCTCTCTCTCTCTCTCTCTCTCTCTCTCTCTCTCTCTCTCTCTTAATGTTATTCACAAGGTTCAAGGAAATTTCTCCCACTCACTCCCCAGGTTCCCCATTGCACTTGGTTCTGAGCGGCTTGACTCTATAATGGAAGGGTGTTTTATAAAGGTGTGTACCCGCCACTCAGCATCAACTCTCCCTCTGCACTTAACTTAGCACTGAGCATCTCGAGCGGCCTTTTTAAAAACACCGTGTTATTGTAATCACTTCTCCCTTTTATTCCTCGAGGTCGTTGCAACCAATTCCAGTAACTGACTTTCGTTGCCTTTTCCGAGTGATTTTTGCAGCGGAGACAATCAGTTTTATGTAAGTAATTCCATCTAAGTTTTAGAATGCTGTTTATCATCCTATTCCCTCGGGATTTTATGCGTAATAAAAGTGCAATAAAATGTCCTGCAATCCCCCCTACCTCCCCCCCCACGCCGCCCTCTCGCAGGTGTGGCAGCGTGGGACTTTCCTCTGTTTCCTGGTGACCTCTCAGATCTTGCTCCTCCTCCTGCTCCTCCTGCTGCGCCGGTTCCGTCAGCTCAGGGTGATGGCTGCTTTGTTCTCCTCTTCTTGCTGCGACTGGGAAGGTTTCGATGGGGGTAAATGGGATAGTTTCGACTCTTAGTGACTAATTCACACATACACACACATACGTACGTACAGCAAACGCACGTACCTAATTACACACACACACACACACACACACACACACACACACACACACACACACACACACACACACCATCACTATCACCATTATAATCATCACGCTCTATGATTTTACTGCAAGACAAAGGCTTCTCTCTCTCTCTCTCTCTCTCTCTCTCTCTCTCTCTCTCTCTCTCTCTCTCTCTCTCTCTCTCTCTCTCTCTCTCTCTCTCTCTCTCACACACACACACACACACACCTCATTTCGTGCAATTTATATGTGAGAAGTTTTTGTGTGGTGCTGATATGGAGTGAAAAGGGCATATTTTTCCCTCCCCGTGCAAAGTCTCCACCGGGACGAGAAATTGAAGGGACAACAGCCTATTATATTCCTGTATGGCGCGTTCATTGCCGTGGCGGAAAGACCCGTGTGTTGTCGTTTGTTTACAGTCCGGATAGAGTCTAGTGAATGGAGTGCGTGATGAGTGAACGAGTGGTTGTGTAACGAGATGATGGGGACATTGTTTTTGTCATTCCTCCTGCAGGGTAGTTAGAGGTGTAATTTTTTTAAAGACTTATTTGGAAGGCTGTGAATAACTATACCTTTCCCCAACAAGGTCGCTAGGGCTTTATTTGTTTAAACACTGGCTTAAAAGACTGTGAATAGCTAACTTTGATAAACAAATAAGGGAAGAAATGAGTGTTGATTGCTGTTCTATGAAGACCAAGGAAAGACAGAATAGAAGGACCATATTATAGTATCTTAATAAAAAAAATTTTGAGGAAAAAAAAACTCAGAAATTAATAAGTAAAAAAAAAAATGAGTGTTGATTGTTGTTCAGTGAGGAAAGTGATAACCAAGGAATGAAAAAATAGTAAAACTATAGTAACTACCTTAATGAAGCTATAGGAAATAAAATGAGTACTGACGGCCACTGTATGGGGAAGGTGAAAGGTAATCTAGGAAAGGCAAAGTAGATAGAAAACTTAATAAAGAGGCGAGATGGGAAATTTTGCTTGGATGGCCTGGAATAAGCGGCTGATGGCAAGGATAAAGCTTGGAGATTGCAGTAGAGTTATAGTTCTTAATGATGATAATGATGATAATGATAATGATAGTGACGATGATGGGAGTTGATAAGATTACATAACGTATTTGTGTCACTCCTTACTTGAGCTTCGTCTCAGATATATCACTTGTGTGTAGAATATATTGTGGAAAGTTGTTTATTAGGAACTCTAAGACTGTAAAATCGTAGGGACCTATTAGTTCATATCCAGTATTGTCTTGTGCCAGTCTGTCATGAGTAAGGTCACACTGTCCTCTCGTGTGAAACTTCCTCTTCATCGCTACTCTTACATTGCTTGTTCTAACTTGCTTTAAAATTGCTTACTTTATCTTGCTTTAACATTATTTGCTTTAACTTCCTTTAATACTGCCTCCTTCAGCTTGCTTTATCATTGCTTACTTTCTTTCTACACCTCCCAGCATCTTCCCTTAGAAGTTATCTTGTTCGACCACTGGTTTCCGCTTCCCAGTGTGTAAGGAGACGCTCGTGTACCGTAAGTTCCTCCCAGGTTAATTTCCCCCACGAACTTTCCATCCTTAAGACTTGCCGCAAAATAATTTACCCCATAATAAAATTAGGTTACGTCGGGTTAGATTAGGGGAAAAATTTCATGGGGGTGGTTATTTTGCGTGAAATGTTCAGGGAGGAATTTTCGTGGGTGGAATTTTCTTGGGTGGAGCGTGCAAGGGAGCGGAGGCAAATGATACACCAGTGACCGAATGGATGAAAAAAAAGCTTGTAGAATGCAGGATCTGTGGATTACGGTAACTGACGCTAGATTTTGTATTTAATTTACAGGTAAGAATATGCATCATAGTATAGTCCAGCCGAGTGCCTTAACGTATTCACTTCCACTTCCAAAGTTTTATCTCAGTCTGACATACTCTGACTTAAGAATCTTTCGCTTGTCAGGTCTTGTAAAATTTTCAACAGATCTTACCTCTACACTTTGCATTCATATGTAATGTTTGATAAGTTAATGTCGCAACAAGTCAGTCAGTAATGAGGTGTTGATTTAAAGACCACTTCGACTGCTGCGCTTCCTCATGCGGCAGAGCAATGCGGGAAGAAGGGCGATAGCCGGGGCTGGTCATTGAGGGAACTCCTTCAGACAACACTCTTCTTCTCCTCAGCTTCCTGTGAGTCTCTAATGGACGCGTTACCTAATTAACCGGTGTTGTTTAAAAGTTTCTTTTTATCTAATTTGGAGCGATATTTGGTTGTTTCTTTTCTTAAGTTAACTTCTGCTGTTTAAAACTTTTCTTCCATCTAATTAAGGAGCGATATTTGTATTTTCCTTCTAAAAGTTTACCTTTGTTGTTTAAAACTTACCTTTGATCTAATTTAGGAGTTATGTGGATGTTATTTTTTCTTGGTTTTAAATTTTGCTGCTTGAAATTTTCATATAATTTAATTCAAGTGTGATATTTGATTTTTTTATTTACGTTTATATTAAATTTTTTAAATGGAAACTTCCCGCCTTCCTACT
>NC_087164.1:19207422-19224922 GCF_035594125.1 Scylla paramamosain
AAAATTTTGTAAGAAGATATAGATAAGTGAATAAGTAGGAAAGTAGAGAGAGAGAGAGAGAGAGAGAGAGAGAGAGAGAGAGAGAGAGAGAGAGAGAGAGAGAGAGAGAGAGAGAGAGAGAGAGAGAGAGAGAGAGAGAGAGAGAGACGGGGGATGAAAGAACGAGATGTAAAATGAGAAGGAATTAACAGATGGAGGAAAAAGAAAAGCACAGAAGGAGAGGAAGGAAGAAAAGACAGGAGAGAAAGGAGAGACAGAGAACAGAGACGAGCGCCCGGAGAGAAAAGAAAAAAAAAAGCAGCCAAACAGAAAGGAAAGGGGTGGAGGAGTAAATAATCGTACTAATAAATGGAGAAAAACAAAAACTCCAAGAAAAATGGGATGAGTGAAGAGAAAGAAGAGGAATGAGGGAAACAACAAAGGGAAATTTTGCATCTTGGGTAAAGGAAGGGAAACAAAGGGTGGAGGATTGGAGGAAATAAAAATAAATATATGAAGACACACCAGAGAGGGGAGAGAATAGAAGCAAGCAATAAAAGATTAGATGAAGAAAGACACAAGAAAGGACATTAAAGAAGGAAGGGAAAAAAATAAAGGAGAAGGTGTAAGTGAGACAGCGAGACTGATTAGAGAGAGAGAGAGAGAGAGAGAGGTGGGCTGCAGTGGATCACAGTCTGTCTGTCCACTTAGCACGTCACTCATGCAGTCCAGCGTGGTACAGAGGAGGCGAAGAGCTGGCCATGACGTGGCTGTGGTGACGGAGGCGGTGGTGGTGGTGGGGGTGATGACGGAGAGCCTGTATTCAGAAACGCCTTGCTCTCTCATCACAACTATTTTGAAAGGCCACAAAGGTGATTAGCTAGGTTCTTAAGAGTGTTTTTGCTCTTGATAATGTAGAAATCTTGGTAATTTGTCACTAGAACCATATAAACAACCTTGAAAACCCGTGGAATTTCAACCAGAGTTTTTTTTTTAATAGTCGGGGAGCGGCGCAGTGTTTGAGAATATGATCTGGAGGCAGAGGCGGTAATGGTGGCGGTCATAATCGCCTTGAGTTACTATAATGACACGCGTGAGTAAGGGCAGTAAGATAGTAAGTAATTGCATACCGTAAAGTAGAAGTGTGTAATCAGAGAACAGAACAGACACTTGACGAGTGCAGGCAATGAGGGAAGGATGCATGGAGGTTGCAACAAGGATTTCAGAGTCATGGTCTTAAGTTACCGTGCAGGAAAGTAATAGTAGTGTGAATAATATCATGTATTCATTGAAGGAAAAACCAAGAGAAATGGCGAAACATACAAGTGATAATGCAAGACTGACAAATAGTAGTACTAGTAGTAGTAGTATATAATAATTGAAGAAACAAAGAGATATAGAGACATACATATAAGTGGTAATAAAGGCTGAAAAATATTAGTAATGCTAGTAGTAGTATGTAATTATTGAAGAAACAAACAGAGAAATTTAGGAACACATAATACTGAAGTAGTAATGAAGACTGAAAAGTAAGAGTAGTATTAAAACTATAATTACCGAAAGAAGAGACAGACAAAAACAACGGGACACAAATTCAGGTGGCGGTGGGAGACTGCAGAGGTTCCGTTGTTGTGTCCTTGAATAGGAAAGGAGGAGGCTGGGAGGCTTGGAGAACAATACTAATGCTATACCATCAATATATTCCTAATCGTAGGTTATGCTGACAATAAGTCAGCCGTTCTTAGAAGTGAGGAGAGGAGCCTTTACTCTTCTAAATCCCATACATTAGCTTAGATACTGTAACTTATCACAAACAACCTTGTAAGGACCAACACGTCTGCTGTTGTCCTTCCTTTGTGTTCCTTAGTGTAATGATGACGGTTACTGAGGGTGTTTTGTTGCTCTCAGAATAAGGCAGGTCTGGTGGGCGCGGGGATTGCAGGTAAATGCAGATAGGTATGTAGGCAGGTACAGGTAGAGAGAGAGGGAGGGAGGGAGGGACAGGTGGACAGATTAATAGATAGTCAGGTGAGCGGAGGGAGAAATGGACAGAGTGACTGAAGGACAGATAGACGAACGGATAAAGGTACGGAGGGAGAGTCGGCCGCTGGTGTGGACACTGGAAGGGACAGACGAACAGATGCCCAGAAGAATGGAATGACAGATATGGCAAGCTGGCCGAGGGCATCATACGATGACAAAAGGAGGGAAAAACGATGAGTAGTCTCTGAAGCTGAAACACGCGTGGCGTCTACCGCTCAAAATTTGTAATATGTAATGCATCTCAGTTCGGTTTATGATGCAGCCTCCAAGATTTTAATGACTGCCTACCGGGAATAGCTTGGTCATTATCTGCTTTTACGATCATTCTTATTATTTAGTCTTGTTTATTCGCGCTTCATTGATCTAATGGTTAGTTTATTTTAGTGTCTGAAAGGTACCCTTCTTTGTCCTACCAACCAGAGTTCATTGCCTTTATCTCTTCCGTCTCTACATTTAATCTCCGTACACTCTCTCCGTCTCACACTCATCTTTCTTCCTGTCTTTCCTCTCTCTCCCTCCCTTTCACAAAAACTCTCCCTCCTCTCCACTTCTTGGTGTTGTTTTTTGCCGCCAGAGTATACACAACCTTTTTCTCACGATGCTCCACGTCCGAGGAGATGCAGGAGTGGCTCGCCAGACCGCACGGATGGCATTATTCACTCCAGTTTTTCTCCGAGCTGCTGGTGGAGTGTAGAGTCATTAGGGGGAAGAGAGAGACAAGAGTCACCCTGCAAAAAAAAAAAAAAAAAAACGGGGGAATTGGGGGTAGGGGGGGGCTGGTTGAACTGCTAAACGTATCGGTCGAAGTAGTCCGCAGCCCCCTTGCCCGCCAAATGCCATCGTTCAGTGGGCTTGATTTATTGCTGTGGGTGCTGCGCCGCTGCTGCTGTCAGGGGCATTAAGTCGTGCGAGGGGAGCAGGAGGCCACGTGCAGTTGTGGACACAGGAACTTGCCTGACTGACTATACCATCATTTGCCTGCCAGATGGCGGCACGCGGTAGCTCTCCATACTCGCTGTGCTGGCCACGGCTTGTTTAGAGCACTATGTCTGTGCTGAAAAGTATGCTGCCTCTGTGGAAATGGTGCATTTGGCTTACGCTGATTTGACTGTGTGAGTAGGAGGTATTTTTGTCATCAGTCTGTGCCCACACATTACCACCTTCCTCTTAAATGATTCGTTAATTTTGGCGCTGAAGTAAACAACCATACAGCTTCACATACTGATATAGTTTAAATAGATATTATTGAGGTATATTACAAAGGGATCGTGAGGCTAAGAGACAAAATATAGAAAAAAATAACAGGTACAACAAGAATCGTATAATTTATGGAGAAGTCCAGCCTTCTCCACAAAGAGAAGTGTCTTATGTCATGGGGAGAGACACATCTTTCCCAGTATCAGAGGGAGACGAAAAGTTTGCTGTTCTCTCAGACACCAGAACAGGTATCGCCTTAGCAGGTCCCCCAAACTGGGGCACTCGGCCAGTGAATCTTCGCCTCGCAAATTATTACAAGCACGGGCTCAGACAAGTTTGGTTTGAATCATCTCTGATAACTTTATCATATAATATACAAGTACTTTTCAGAGTTATACTAATGGAAAGGCGGGCAGGCAACAGCTGTGCAAATACAAGCTTTTGTGATTATCATTATAAGTATAATGTAACATAGTGTTTGAGGCGAGAGACAAAAAAAATCTTTCTACACACTGTAAAGCATAACCTGCAGCCTAATTCGATTTGAACAGGCGGAGGGCTTGTTGCTTGGAGGCGGCGAGCAGGACTGCAGAGAGCGAACAAAATAAGTTAGAATGAAAGAAACCATGTAAACTTTACGCTCTATAAAACAAAAAAAAAAGTAGGAACTTGTGGTTGTAGATGTTCTGTGATTTTGTTGGGCAACCATAAAACAGACTGGCCGTTCACTTATATTAATAAGTATGTTTCCGGCTGACTTTGCTTCTGGTTGGCGTCTTTATTGCTCATGAGTAATTTTTTTGTAAGTAATTGCACGCTTATGCCTCAGTGATATAAAACAGATACATAAGACAGCCAACTTCATCTTCCCTGGAAATGATTGAAGTTAAAAAGAAAATTATAGTTTCAAATAATAAGTGGGTTGTAATTTTAGTTAATGGCAAGGCTTGAGGCAGTAGTAAAGATTGTGAATTAATGTTTTGTTATCTTGCAAGCAACGAAGTGTTTCCTGTTGTGCTTGTACTTACATTGTAAACTTTAAGAAAGAAAGTATTAAGTTCTGTTCACAATGGTGTGTTTAAATTTCTGCGCAGTTTTTGATGCTTACAGGTACGGAACTGTTAATTTTTAGAGCATGGACACTGGAGAAAGAAAGAACGTGAGACAATATAGTAAGAAATGTTTGAAAAGCTGTAGGTCATTATGGGAATGACTGTTCAGAAGTGCAAGGGTTGAAATAATTTGAAAAGAGAAAACCTTGAAGTAGTGGCATGATTGTCATCTCACACCTGTGCTTTCTCTCGCAGACTACAGGTGTGGGATTACCTAAGCATATTCGAAGCAGAAAGCGAATCTTCATAAGTAAATCCTTAGAAACTTTAGCATACTTTTCTTCTCATCACCGTTTTCTTTATTGTGTGTATGTGTGTATTGTTCATTTTACCTTCAGTAATTCTTATCTAGTGCATTACATCCTTTCCTTATTTCACCTTCCTTCCCTCCTTTCCGTGGCAGCGCTCCCGTTAGAGGGCTTCTGTTGTTCACAAGAGTCGGGTGGTGCCTCTGAGGGATCCCTTTGTTTACATAAGATCATAAGAACATAAGAAATAAGGGAAGCTGCAAGAAGCGACCAGGCTTACACGTGGCAGTCCCTGTATGAAATATACCTACCTATTTCCATCTATTATCCCCATCCATAAACTTGTCTAATCTTCTCTTAAAGCTCTCTAGTGTCCTAGCACTAACAACATGATTACTGAGTCCGTTCCACTCATCTACCACTCTATTTGAGAACCAATTTTTTCCTATCTCCTTCCTAAACCTAAATTTTTCAAGCTTGAACCCGTTATTTCTTGTTCTACCCTGGTTGCTGATCCTAAGAATTTTGCCTACATCCCCTTGAGGGATGTAGGCACCATATGACCTGGCTGTTGGGATGCCCTGAATTAATTAATCAATCAGTCGTTTACCTCTTTTTTCTTTCATCAGCATATTTCTTGTATAGTCGATACTCATCCTTCACTCTACTCTCACATAAGTATGATTTCACATTTAATCCTTTTATAATGTGTAAGTCTGCATAAGAGAAAAAAGTCTGCAGAAAACCTAAAACACTGTAAAGAGTGAAAGCCCGTAAAATTGGAGTAAATAAAATGAAAAAATACTTTCATTATGTTGATACCAACCCAAACTCCCCAGTGGATCCTTATTGGCAATTTACTTAACCATTAGTAATTCAGTGGATCAGCTTATTATACCCTTGGAGGCAATATACATTAGGTTAGTCTGGCGTTGTGACTTTATGTTTAATTATGTTGATTGGAGTGATAGCGAGGTGGCGGCCCAGAACCTACCTGACTCCTCCCTCTCACCTCCCACTCACCTCCTCCATCCAGGACATACGGAAGCCGCGTCTCTCAGTCATCGTATGTTGAAGAAATTATGTGTCAAGGAAAGTCCAAGGATAAAAAAATTGAAGAAAGTTTGAGTAACTTACCGCTCCCAGTGGTGCAAAAAAGTTACCTAATTTAGTTTCAGAGGTGTGATACTCCTCTCTTGAAACTGTTCAGGCCATAGGAAGGAGCAAAAACACAAACAGTCAAAGAATTCCAGGGATGAAAAAGTGAGGATAGTGGTTAACTCCTGCTTTAGTAAAATGGACAAAATAAGAGTGACTAGAAAGTCTTTGTGTGAGTCCGTGGGAAGTAGGGAGCCACGCAATTACCAGGTTTAGAAGACCAGCAACCATGGAAGTAACGGTAGAAAATAGCAAGAGATGCAACAGTGCGGCGGTGACTGAGAGTGAAGACAGCCAGTTAAAGGAGGCGAGTTGATGAGGCGAGAAGCTTTAGACTCCACCCTGTTTGTTTAGTAACTTCCCTTATTGCCTTTTGTTCTTATATCAGACTGTATAAATCAAGAGACACCATATCCTTTCCATACTCATACGTAGCCATGAAAACAGATGAATTTTTTGCAACACCATATCAATGTTACCAGACTTATAATTAACTCCAAACTTTCCCAACTTCTCTTTCCCCTGCACGTCCATCTGGGGGACAAGCGATGCGTGGCTGTGACGGCACGGAGGGTGGACACGTGCAGGGTGACGAGCAGGCAGGGGGCGGGAGAGGAGAGGCGGGGTGCAGCGGGGTGAGGCGGGTTGAGGCGGGGCAGCTATGGGGGACACAGGGGAGCTTGACGAGGGTAGTGTGGCCATGAGCCAGCGTAGCAACAAGCAGGGCCGGGGGAGAGCTATGGAGATGGGGAAGGGGAGAGAGAGAAAGAGGAGATGGGATATATGCAAGAAGATCGGAGATATACAGACAGGGGGCGGGGAGTGAGGCAGGGGAGAAGAAGGAATGGAGGTAGAAAAGAAAGATGGATGTTTCGTCAATGATGGATCGCAGGAATGCTTCAGGCAGTTGTCTCGCTGGAAAAGATTTAAGAAAAAAGGAGAACAGCAGGAGGAAGAAATGTTTGTGAAGTGAAGGGTGAAAAATACACGGGGAGAGACAACTGTATTAGGATTGTAAAAGGGAGATCAGTAAAGTGTAGTAACGTTAACAGTGTAGGACAAGCATGAAATAAAGGGAGGGGAGAGGAGGAACGAGAAGTCAGAAAGGGAGGCAGCAGCAATAAAGGGAGGTATGGGTCACCCTGAGGCAAAGAGCGACCTTGGAGGTGAAGACAAGGGAGGGTCGTGATTTGTACCGTGCCCTTTATGCATTGGCCTTTGTGGCCTCCTCCTTTATCGCTCCCTCAAGCCACGGTATAATGCATTCACTCGACTCTGAGCCTTATTGCCTGGTGGCCAAGCGACACCGCTAGCACGCCGATAGCGACGCCATCGCCACACCATCGCCGCCACCACCTACAAAAGCATGCTGCTGCTGCTACTACTACTACTACTACTACTACTACTACTACTACTACTACTACTACTCCTGCTGCTGCTGCTGCTGCTGCTGCCGCTGTTGATGTTGCTGGTACAGCTACCCTCATTGATAATAATAATAATAACTATAATGATAATAATAATAATAATAATAATAATAATAATAATAATAATAATGATAATAATAATAATAATAATGATCGCCCACTTTGCCACTCTAGTGACAAGTGAGAGACGAGCCAGAGGGAAGTAGGTGTATCTGTAACAAGATAAACATATCCATCCCTATGGGCGCGGAGTAGATGGAGTATAATTAGTAGACACGGACAGTTAATTAAGTCTAATGAGCCTGGTGGTGTATACAGGACGTCTGTGTCTTATCGGAGGCGCAGTTCTGTTCAGTTTGGGGGAGACTTGATAGCGTCACGTTGCTTGAGGGGAAACATACTCGTTCTGCTCCCTGACGCCACAGCGAGGAAAGGAAATCATCATACGTTGTTATATAAAAGCCTGTCAGTGTACTACTAACGTTTGCTTGCACCTCATTCTCCTGCCGTTTCTTTTTGTTCGTGTTTTGTGATCAGATGGGCAAATAAACAGGCATATTTCCAAAACTTCCCATAATGTTACCTTCTAACAGGTTTTATTGAGGTGTGTCACTGTGTCCATGTTACGGTACAGTAGCAATAAAAAACCTGTATGTATGTAATGAACAGTATGTACCTATCTGAAAACCGTAAGTACCTTCGATTTCGAGAAGAAAATAATAGTGGATATGTATTTTTTTTTTTACATCAACCTTGTACACAGTCTTATGATCAGTAACTGGGACTTAACAATGGGAGAAAAAAGAAAGAATAATCATGTATATATCATTTTCTTTCTTAACCTTGTGGAAAACTAATAAAAAAGGTCAGACAGTACACACACACACACACACACACACACACACACTTCTGCCGCTGCCGTCATGCCTGTAGAGGGGGAGAGGGCGGGAAGTGTGGCCTTGGGGGTGGTTTCCTAGTTTGGTTGAGTTAAGTCGCAGCCTCGAGCGGTCACTGGGGATAGCTTCGCGTCCTGAGGGTATCAGCTGAGAGGGGAAGGGGAGATGTGCTTCACGATAGGCCGAGGGAAAATTGCAAGTTAGGTAATTCGTCTACACGTTCCTTATATCTTCCCTTTCCTTTACACTTATCTGTTGCAATCTCTCTTACTCCCTTCCTCTACTCTCTACTATTTCTTATTCGTTTTCTCTGGATTATATATTTTTTCTCTTCATCACTTTCCCTCTTCTTTCCCTTTCCCCGTTTCCTTTCCAGTATTTCTTATCTATTTCCCTTGCATCGTCCCTTTTTTTCTCTTCATCCAGTTCTGTCTTCTTTCCCTTCCACTATTTATCATTCTTTCTCTCTACATAATCCCTTTCTTTCTTTTCATCCATTCAGGTTATCATGGGAACAGTAGAATCAATAGAAAGCACCCTTGAGAACTTCAGTAACCTCCATTGAAAACCGTTCAAAGTAATCCAGATAAAACACAGACATTCGAGAACACAAAAGAAAAACACTAACCACCACTACAACAACGAGTGATCAGCGTATCTTCCAACATCTGATTAAAAACGAATACATATAGGCGCGGGGTATCAATCATCCTCCAGCCGACACATCAACACCTCATCTGCCTGTAGTATGAGCGGTGCGTGTCCACAAAAAAAGCGCAGGTATGCACGCAGGGGCCACGCACGCACACCGTCCCGTGGGATCGCAAAGTTGTCTCCTCTCCGTCTCTAGTTGCTGAGGTTGTGATGTGCCTGCGTGTTTTGTTGTATTGGATCATAGTGTACTGTGTCCTTTACTGTGGTTACTGGCCAGAGAGAGAGAGAGAGAGAGAGAGAGAGAGAGAGAGAGAGAGAGAGAGAGAGTTGCCTAGGAAACTCCCCTAATGCTACTGCGCAGTTACTTGCTTCCTTGCTTGAGCTCAAGAAATGTTTGTTCAGTAATAGTTCATATAGTTGTGCTAGTGGCAGTTGTAGTAGTAGTAGTAGTAGTACTAGTGTTGTTGTAGCAGTGCTAGTTGTAGTAGTTACTACAATTATGACTAATGCTAGTAGTTGTAACAATTATAGGACTATTAATACATAAAACTAATCATATGTATGTATATATCAATACCTTCATCACTGCACGACAAAGGTCTCCCACAACCTTTCCCGCTCATCTCTCTCTTGACTGCCAATGTATTCCGGACCATCCCAGCATAACCCCACATCATTCCTGCATCTCGTCCTTTGGCAGCGAACACTACTTTTGTCATACGTAGATTGCCACGCCGTTACTCTAACTGTCCATCAATTACATGTTCGGCGTATGACGTTTCCTGCAGATGATACCTTTCTCAGATACCGCGTTACGTAATGTTGTGTGGCTGCGTGAAAGTTGGAAGTGATGAGAAGGACTGGCTTCGGATCACACGCCTGAACAATTGAATCCCAGTGTCAGGTTCGAAATGTTACCCATGAAGTAACGGAGGCCCCACACTTTTCATTGTATAGAAGGCTGAACGAAGGAAAAGAGGGAAAATTTGGCTTTGGATTTCACACATGAACAATAGAATCTCACTGCCGTGTTCGAAGCTACCTATTGGAGTAACGGAAACTCGACGTTTATAGTATAGAGGACTGAACGAGAGAATTGAGGGGAAACTGAAAGAAAAGTTTGATGCGGAAATGGAACCGAAAGGCCAAATATCACGAATGTTGCCCCTCCAGAAAAACAAAAGGGTGAAAGTTTAAAGAATTTTTTATTATTTTTTTTTTTTTTTGTAAGTGTGAAGGACGGGTAGCGAATATCTAATGCAGAAAAGGAATTATGAATGTAGAGGAGTGACAGCGAGGGTAAAAATAGGGATAAAATAAGAGTGATGGGAAGTTAAAGATTTAGCGGGGACTGAAAAACTGAAGGACCAAGGTGACCTCCGTACTTTTTACTCCTTACACTCCTTTTTTTTCTTTGATTTTTGTGAGACTTTACGTGAACATTTGTACAGTATAAAGAAAGTAAGGTGTCCAGGCTCTTTAGCGATTCATAGACTGAAAGATCTTTGTGTGTTTTCTCTTTTTTTTCTGAATTGAAACCCATTAAGAAGTCGAAGTCACGGGAGGTTATTGGGTGACGTCACGGAACAGTAGATGACGTCACAGAAGATAAATAACCGGGCTCACAGAAGAGAAGTTGATGTCACAGAAGGAAACTAATCGTAGAGGTCACGAAAGAGAAGTTGCTGAGATCACAGAAGGGAGATAATCGACGTCTCAGAAGAAAAGTTGACGTCACAAAAGAAAAATAGTTGTAGAGGTCCCTGAAGAGAAGTTGCTGACGTCACAAAAGAAAAATAATCAGTAAATGAGGTCATGGAAGGTAGGTAAAGTCACAGAAGGGAGATAATATACGTCACGGAGAGGAAGTAGTCGAAGTCACAAGGAAATTATTTGTAGAGGTTACAGAAGGGAAGCTGCAGAGATCACTGGAGGGAAATAAGTATTGAAACCCCGAGAAATGAAGGCATAAACTCACTGATGAGAAATGTATATATATATATATATAAACCACATACTTAATGACGTCACACACAAGTTGTTGAAATCGCGGAGTCGCAGTTAGCTGAGATCACAAAGGAGATACAGCCAGTGGGGAGTGTATACGCATTTAGCATCAAAGGACAACGCGCCACGACCTTGAACGACAGAAATACAAGATTCAGCTTACCTGGGAGGAAATTTATGCTTTTGTGTTGGCCTCCAGGTGGACTTTGGTTGGGGGGGGAGATGAGTGGAGTTGTGAGCAAAAAAGACTGACAGGAAAGAGGATTGAGGCCAAAAACAAAAAGTAGTAGTGATTGGTCATGGTTAATAGCAAGTTGTGGTAGTAGCAGTAGTAGTAGTAGTAGTAGTAGTAGTAGTAGTAGTAGTGGTAGCAGCAGTAGTAGCAGTAGTCGTAGTAGTGGTAATAGTAATAGTAGTAGTAGTAGTAATTGTTGTTGTTGTTTCTTCTTGATGTAGTAGTAGTAGTAGGAGGAGGAGAAGGAGGAGGAGGAGGAGATGGTAGTGGTGGTTTAGGATGGCAAAAAGTAGCTTTATTATAAGTAAGTTTAACAAGAACGCACATCTCCACAGTCAGTAACACTAATGCATTTGTTCTATTTTTGATGGCTTCAGCAACAACAACAACAACAGCAGCAGCATCATAAAACAACAACAACAACAACAACAGTGGGTTGCCGCAGTGTCGCTTCAAGTAACTTTATGGACTGTGATGGAGGCGTGAAGACCCGCGAGGAAGGAGAGAAAGGAGGTGGAGGAGAGGAGAGGAGAAGAGAAGAGAGGGAGGGGCAACAACTAGTGAGGAGCCGGATGTGGTTTGGGTTGTCTTGAATCTGTACTGTGTGTGCGGTAGATTATCAAGGGGAGAGAAAAATAAGAATAAAAAAGATAATACAACAGTGCCAATTTTCCTCCTTGCAACTCAGAATAATTGGAATCTGGTAGTATATCTTGGCAACAGATGTAGTGTAGTAGTGGCGAGAGAGAGAGAGAGAGAGAGAGAGAGAGAGAGAGAGAGAGAGAGAGAGAGAGAGGTGGGGTGGTGTGTGCGAGGGAGGGGAAGGAAGTGCAAGGCTATTGTTAGCTCTAATGTTCTTCTTTAGCCCTCGTTATCATGCATCTTAAAGGTTTCTTCTTCCTGGTTAGTATGCAAGGCAGTCTGTGGCGGTTCACACAATCTTTGCTGCTGTGTGACTTCATCCACTTAGGCTGTTATCATGAGGCACACACACACACACACACACACACACACACACACACACTCCCGGAAACTTTTCCCTGCGCGGAGTCATTGGGTCCTTCCGTTGCCCTTTTTTGTCCAAACACACACACATACACACACACACACACACACACACACACACACACACACACATAAACACAAGTACAGATGTTTCAAAAGGTGTACACGCGACACTAAGTACACGCGAATTCTCTCTCTCTCTCTCTCTCTCTCTCTCTCTCTCTCTCTCTCTCTCTCTCTCTCTCTCAGCTCCACCACTGACGCTTGTGACCCCAGAATGCAAGTGCGACTGCCAAGCAAGTAGGAAAGTCAAGTATGTGAAGGATATTTTTCGGTGACAAGAGCGGAGTGACTGTCTCGCAAGTGTTGCCTCTGCCCTCTTAAGCTTGCAAGTGGTGGTGGTGGTGGTGGTGATGGTGGTGGTGGTGGTGATGATGGTGGTGGTGGTGGAAGAGTTGATTGGAAAGTATAAGTGGTAGAAAAGTAAAGCAAAAAGTGACGTGCGTATTGATTCCCTTAACATAAATTGTATGAGAGAGAGAGAGAGAGAGAGAGAGAGAGAGAGAGAGAGAGAGAGAGAGAGAGAGAGAGAGAGAGAGAGAGAAGGGAATTGCCTCGTCGGCAGGTATGAGGAGGAGTATTGCAGGGAGGGACGAGGGGGGGCACCTTTAGTCAGACAAAGAGAGGCCGGCCTGCCAGGTGGAGTGTGTGCCGTCGTCAGTGTTATGATTGGTCGAGACCTTCGCTTCGGAGTAGAGAGAGAGAGAGAGAGAGAGAGAGAGAGAGAGAGAGAGAGAGAGAGAGAGAGAGAGAGAGAGAGAGAGAGAGAGAGAGAGAGAGATTCATATACCCTTTTTTTATCTCTATTTTCCAATCTAAATAGAAATATTCATGTATGGCTCTTTTTCTCTCTCTCGTTTTTACTCTCCAGTCTATATGAGGGGAATGCGTGAATGAGGCAGGCTCTGAGTAATCTCTTTGCTGCGCCGCCACTCAATTCCTCTCCTGGAGGTGCAGCCCCGCCGAGCCCGCGTGCCGAGGGCGTCGCGGCGCAGCAGGCGAACTTGGCGGTGCACTTCTCACTGCCAGCTCTCGTCAATATCTAAGCCGGGGTTATTTACCTGCGCAGCGGGAGTAGGTAACCTGCATCACCTTCCCCGTTTTGTCACTTACTGTTACTGATATCTATTATTCTCCCTGTATGAACAAGTATCGTTAAAAGTAGTACACGTATCGGCAGGTGTTTGCGATTTATTACCTAACAGCTGCGATTATATTCGAGGTAACATTTTATTTTACCTTATTCCTGTTTTGTTAATATCGCGTGTTTGGTGTGCCGGGGAGGGAGATGGCCTCTGATTACACGTTTGCATCCGGCTGCGGCGAGGCGGGTCACGGAGGTCCCGCCGCTCTGTGTGGGGCTTGAATGCAGGTGTGTTGGTGGCTGGCTTTCCTGCAGCACGACAGAACACTGTATCCTAACTATTACCTGTTCCCGCTCGCTGTTCACTTTGTTTCCGACCGAATGAAAAAGATGTTAATTAATACTCATCTGAAAATTTACCTGTGCATATTTTTTGGTTATGGTGAGAGAGAGAGAGAGAGGGAGAGAGTGTGGGATGGGGATGGGGGAGAGAGAGTTGTAGTATTTGAAGGGCAGGCAAACGCTGGGGCTTATTAGTCCATGCACAGTCCCTCACGTCCCGCCCCGTCAGCATCACAGTGCCACCGTGCCTCTCATTGCCTCGCCACTGCTGCCATCCCGACTCCGCGCTGCCCGCCCCTTAGTGCCTCATTTTCGTCTGTGAGTCACGACACTCACGCTACGTCGTTCTGTTGCCATACCACCCCGACCCGCCTCGCCCTTACCCTGCCGAGTTAAAAATGCTCCCCCTACACGCACTCACCGCCATAACTTTTCAACACCCCTACTCCCCCACCTTCCCCTCATGCACCCCTGGCCCGGCCGCCTCCACACCCTCACGCCATCTTTGATATCATTCAGCCCAGCTTGGATCCCCGCCCACTTCCCCCTCCCCATTAACCCCTTAGCGCGCCCTCCTCCTCCCCCATTCCCTACCCATAACCTGGCCCCCATTCCCTCGCTCCTTCCCCGCTGCCTCCTCTTCCCTGCGCTCGTGCGTGTGCAACGTGACCAAGTCGTCACCTGGACGGTCGCCGCCATAAGAATATGTCTGGAAGGGACTCGCATATTTTTTCCCTTGCGTATCTTTTTTCCCCTTAGTCTCCCTCAGGTGATGCTAATTACCGCCGTTCTGGAAAAAAAAAAAAAGAGGACGGAATCGATGCTTGTGTTATGAGGCTGATTGTCATGATACCTCCGGGGATGTCTTTGTTCAGTGTGTGTGTGTTTGTGTGTGTGTGTGTGTGTGTGTGTGTGTGTGTGTGTGTGTGTGTGTGTGTGTGTGTGTGTGTGTGTGTGTGTGTGTGTGTGTGTGTGTGTGCATGTTCGTGTGCGTGTATATATATATATATATATATATATAGAGAGAGAGAGAGAGAGAGAGAGAGAGAGAGAGAGAGAGAGAGAGAGAGAGTTAATACATATATTCAATTCAAGAGCAAATACATCCTTGGCAGGCAGGCAGACAAGTTTCCTCTACCTAAAGGATATTCTCTCTCTCTCTCTCTCTCTCTCTCTCTCTCTCTCTCTCTCTCTCTCTCTCTCTCTCTCTCTCTCTCTCTCTCTCTCTCTTTCTCTCTGTCTCTGTCTCTGATCGTAACATACAACCTAACATTTTTGTGTGCGCGGCAAGCCCCCAATCAGAAGACAAGGAAAAATTAGTGTGTGTGAGCCTCGTGTGGCGCCAGAAGAAGGTACCTGCATTTTTTCACAGTGGCGGACGTCGAGGTCACTTATGGGGAGAGGGTGAGGCCAGTGTAGGGGGCGAGGGGAAGAGAATGACGGGAAGGGGTGGGCAACGCTGGTATTAGGCAGGCGTTGAGAGGGGTAGTGGCAGTAAGGGCAGGGCGGGAGGAGGTGGTGGAACGGAAGCAGGTAAAGGAGGGCCAGCCACAGGTGTACGAGTATCTGAGTGTGAGTGGCCTTGGAAGTAATTCGTGTTTGCTGTGTTCGCTTCCTTTTGCGACACCGACGAGTGAGAGGTTGACACGCAAGGCTAGAAAAAACGGGAAATGATTCACACTAATAGAGTCTACTGATGCTGTTGTACTTGTTGTTGTTTTTGTATCCATCACTAATACTGCTACTGCTGCTGTTTTTGCCACTACCGCTACTACTACCTGCTACAGCTACTACTGATTTTAATACTAACAAGAATAAGAATTAATAGTAATGATGATAATAATAATAATAATAAAAAATAATAATAATAATAAGAAGAAGAAGAAGGAGAAGAATAAGAAGAAAAAGAAGTGGACTACTACTACTACAACTATTACTACTACTACTACTACTACTACTACTACTACTACTACTACTACTACTACTACTACTACTACTACTACTACTACTACTACTACTATTTCTGCTACTACTGCTACTACTACTTCTACTATTACTACTACTACTACTACTACTACTACTACCACCACCGCCACCACGACTACCAGCACCACCACCACCACCACCATAATGATTAATGTAGCTGTTGTTGCTGCTGTTGCTAATCTAATAAGCCCAAGTAGAAGGTAATGTAATGATAACACAACATTGACATTTGCAGTTTCAATTTACTGGTCCCTTGAAAAAGATGTACGAGTACCTTGAAATATTTAATGCCACACTACTGAAGCTGAGAGAGAAAGAGAGAAAGAGAGGGGAGAGGAAGGGAGAATCTGTGTGCAGGAGCGGCGGTCGTAATGGTCCACGTGACTAATGATAAGGTGTATGTTTGTGTGTGTGAGTGAATGTAGGCAGCAAGCGTGACAGGGGCGGAAGTCTGACGCACCATGACAACACTCCGCTCCCCGCAAAGTTAAGGAGGAATGCCGCGCAGAATCTCTAAGTATCTCGGTGAGTCAAGGGTTGCGACGTGACGCTGACGGAAATAGAACGTGAAGAAAGATCTGTTTTCCGCTGATCTTTCACGCCGGGAAGTTTCCCTCTCTCTCTCTCTCTCTCTCTCTCTCTCTCTCTCTCTCTCTCTCTCTCTCTCTCTCTCTCTCTCTCTCTCTCCTCGTGCACGCAGAGAGAGAGAGAGAGAGAGAGAGAGAGAGAGAGAGAGAGAGAGAGAGAGAGAGAGAGAGAGAGAGAGAGAGAGAGATTTTTCACCCTCTCTATTTCTCCATCTCCCCACATTAATCAAAAAGTCTTGCAAAAAGAAACCTGCCTTGCCTCGTAAACTTGGACGAACAGGTGAAGCACAGGTAGAGGAGAGCTGGAGAGGAGCAAGGGAGGTTGACCGAGTGACTGTCACTGGGCGATTTCTTCTGACCTCACACTGATTCCAAATTCTGAACACATACACACATACACACCTCTTTCCCTCCCTGCTGGGCTAGTGTTGATGACAGACAGGACAGGCAGGTAGAAACATACACACACACACACACACACACACACACACACACACACACACACACACACACACACACACACACACAGAGAGAGAGAGAGAGCTTGATTTCTCATCACGCATTCAGATGTTGCTTTTATAGTGCTGCAAAATTATCTCTGGAAATTGCTAGACTGGATTCTTTGTTCTCCTCCTCCTCCTCCTCCTCCTCCTCCTCCTCCTCCTCCTCCTCCTCCTTCCTCCTCCTCCTCCTCTTCCTCCCAAGTGTCATTAGCTTGTTAATGGCTTCATGTTTTTTTTTTTTTCACTTTTATGAGGACCATCTTTATTCTGCTTTTTCAACTCTCTCTCTCTCTCTCTCTCTCTCTCTCTCTCTCCTCTCTCTCTCTCTCTCTCTCTCTCTCTCTCTCCTCTCTCTCTCTCTCTCTCTCTCGGTGTCTATTCTTGTTCTGCTGTTCTACCATGTTCCACCTTGTCTTAAACGAAAACAAGCGCAGAAATCCTGGATATTTCCTAGTTTCCCAGCTCCCTGTTTGATTAGTGGTATGGTGGTGGTGGGGGGTAGTGATGGTAGTGGTGGTAGTGGTAGTAAGTCGGTGGAGATGCGGGTAAGTAGAGGGGTGTAAGGAGGGGACACCTGTGGTTATGGAAGGTGTTCAAGACAATGATAGAGGTGGGGACCTGAAGCGCATGCGTCGTGTGTGTGTGTTGTGTGTGTGTGTGGTGTGTGTGTGTGTGTGTGTGTGTGTGTGTGTGTGTTTATATTTCTCCGTTTATTATTTTTATTACTTACACAGCGACTGCCACGTGTATGAATGATGATTTCTTGCAGGTAGCCTTGTGCCCTTTTGTTCTTATCTAAAAGCTATTTCAGTTTATCGTTTAAAGATTGTGTACCTCAAGGGTCTTCTCGCTACCACCTCTGTTACTCCGATCTACGATTGTTTAGTTTTATACTGAAAAAAATACACTGAGGGAAAAGTGTTTACTAGATTCCATGTTTGTAGCCAATCCAGTTAAAACTTTCATATTTATAATTG
>NC_087164.1:19227422-19257422 GCF_035594125.1 Scylla paramamosain
TTAATATATTGTTTTTGTTCAATAAATTTCGATTGATGCTTCCTTGAATAGCTTAGAATTATCGATAGAGAAGCTAGTTATTTTACGTCGTGTCGTGTCTCAATCCAATCGCAAAAAAGCACAATGTATAAACTCAGTTTCCTGTCTTATGATTATTCAGCTTCGATTGCCTTAAACAGCTAAAACTTACTTATACTTCGTCTCAAGTTAGTTATCTTAAATAGCCTTCGATGAAACGCAAAATCACAAAGCATAACCTTCTTCCTGATTGAATATTATGTCTCAGCCTCGATTTCTCCCTCCTTCTCTAGCATAGACTAAGTGGTAAACTATATTACATTACCTCTTGTCAGTAACTCTCGTAGAGACACAAACGCAAAAACACGAAGTAGATTTTTTTTTGGGGGGAGGGTTCTGATTACCTGGCTTAGACTTTTCCCTCTAATATCTTAGAATTATATGTTGACTGTACTTTACCTCGTATGTACTAATAACCTTCATGGCCTTCGTTGACATGTAAAAACACGAAGGATAATGTTTTTTTCTGACTACCCAGCTTAAACTTTTTACCTCCACCAGCTTAAACTAATTGATGGACCATGCTTTATCTCGTGCCAGTCGCCTTACTTCATAGCTTTCACTGAAACGCAAAAAAACACGAAGGATAGTGATTTTTTCCTGATTATCCCCGGTTA
The DNA here is from genome assembly GCF_035594125.1 of Scylla paramamosain. Classification (NCBI taxonomy): domain Eukaryota; kingdom Metazoa; phylum Arthropoda; class Malacostraca; order Decapoda; family Portunidae; genus Scylla; species Scylla paramamosain. Next base: position 19,228,118 of record NC_087164.1, read on the forward strand.
AATATTTTTTATTTCCACCACCTTAGACTAATTGATGGACTCTGTACTCGTACTGCACCTCGTATCAGTAACCTTTCCTCACAACCTTGCGCCAAAATGTAAAAACACGAAGCATCTCCATTTCTACACTGAGAGATGACGGGCAGGTTAGCGGGCGGCGATGACGGGCTTGATGGCTTGGCTTGGTTGGCTGGCTGGCTGGTGGACAAGCTACAGTCGCTCTCCTTTAACTCGTGGCTCCAGATTTGTGCTGTGTGCTATGGGTTCTGGTTCTGCCTTCCTTCACTCGACCACGAAGAAAACGCGGCTCATTAAACTTCCCGCAGGTGTGTCGTGGCTGTAGTGTGGTCACGTCTACCTCCTTCCCTCCTGTTTCCATCGCTCTCTCCCTCTCTCTCTCTCTCCCTCTCTCCCCCCTCTCTCCCTCCCTTCGACTCAGCCATCCACTTTCTCATTCCCATTTTCCTATTCCATCTCTCCGCTTCTGTTATTTTTGCTTTACTTTGGTTTTTGTTTCCTTCAGTCTTGTTTATTTGTTGATTTGTGTGATGGATGTTGCTAAGGTGTTGTGTTTGTTAATCTATATCGTGTCTCTCTCTCTCTCTCTCTCTCTCTCTCTCTCTCTCTCTCTCTCTCTCTCTCTCTCTCTCTCTCTCTCTCTCTCTCTCTCTCTCTCTCGCTCTCGCTCTCATCATACACCACCACCACCACCACCACGTCCCCGTCCTTAAGCCCGCAACCCACACTTCTCTGATTTCACGCTCCTACTTCCATCCATAACCACTTACCGAACTTAATTCAAGAGGGAGGCATTCCGTAAAGCTCCTCAACCCAGCAGGCGGCCGCACCAGACTAGAGCCGTACAAAAAAAAATTCAATAAGTACGTTTTGGATCCGATGAGTACTCGTAGGTGTATGAATCGCTCTCCTGCAACACCATCTGCTTCTGCCACTCTTGTTTTGTTAGATGTTGGTTTGGATTCTACTCTGTACTGATTCTTGATTTTATTTATTTATTTGTTTATTTATTTTTGTTATGTAGGAGGGATACCGGCCAAGGGCAGCAAAAATGAAGGAGTGGGATCATTTTATGTGTTTATGGTCTGTAATTTTGAAGTCCTGTCGCTTTGGAGTTTCTTGCTTTCATGTGGTCTTTTAAAATTCTTACTTCTTCAGATTACTTTTTTTTTTCATAGTGATTAAGTAGTTTCAAAGTTATACTGGTTTTGAGTCGCATGCTTTATCTACTCCCTTTGAATTTCTCCTTCAGATTCCACCAAGGGAAAAACGTCTCAAGAAAAAAAAAAATTAATCTTCTTAACTGCTACATGTTAATTAAATAGAGTTTGTTCAGAAAAAAAAAGGATACGAGGGGCAGTCCGGAGCCTTCATTGCCCTCACCATTTTCCTGCCTTAGTGTGGAGGTGTGTTCAGCCTCGCTTGTCCACCAGGGCTTCTCATTTTATTCCTCGCCATGCCCGTGACAGCCCGGGTCGCGCCACTCACCAGCAGGAGGGGCGGCCACAGATTCCTCCAAGATAAGGAAATAAAGAATTGGATGACCGAGATAAGTCATGGTCTTCTCAACTTCACTGATTTGCGTTTTGGTTTTCATCTGCGTCTTGGTGCAAATGTGTTTTCAGTTACAGGTGTGGAGGGTCGTATCTGTCAATACTTCATTTACCTTCTGGTGATAAATGAGGCATATTAAGGCGACCTAATGTGTCAGATCATAGTTATAAATATGTGTCACGGCAAAACGAGTCACTTGGTGATCTCGGTGTAAGGAGTGACACTTCCACACAGCTGCTTCATTATTAGCACGCGAGGAGATGCCAGTGATGTCAGTGATCATGCTTATTTTTTTTTATTGTGGCTAAGGTTTTGTGTGGTTCTGTAATTCATTATGTATTTTGCAATGAGTGGTTTGGTAAAGATGCTTGTAAACATTTAAGTAATCATTAAGTCTTAACATTATATGTATATATATTTAAACATCGAGAATATCCGATGAATAATTAACGCACTCAAAGATGTAATATCCAAGACTTTATGTTTGTTTGGAGAAGTTTTCTTGTACGTTTCAGTGAAGTATGCTTAAATCGATCAAACACACAACTTGGCTCCCTTCCTTATTCGCTGCAAATATTTTTGTTTTTCACTCTGCTTTCAACAACACGTATAATGATTTCAGTTAGGTATAACGCAGACTCCATCAAAACGATATCCCAGTTATTTTCATGTATTTCAAGAAAGGCCTTAACTCTTTTTTTTTTCTCTTCTCGTACTGAAATGTCTGTTATTCACCTGTGCGCAGAAGCTGTCGTCTTGCTTCACCTGTTGTTGGCGTTACAGTACACATATATCCTCCTCCTGACTTATCTCTGTTCCTAAGGTCTCCACGCTTTGCCTTGCAGTTCCAAACACGAGCCTCCTCCCTCTTAACAGACAAAACATCACCATAATAACAAACATTTATACCACTCACCGTAGCCAGCAATACCCATACATTACACCCATCTCTTCCTTTATACTTTATCTAGTTTTCTTTAATAATGTGCTTTCTGTTGAGTAATCTACATAGTTGAAATCTCCTCATCTTACTAACTTCACGGCTCCCTGTCCCGTAGCCTTCCTGCACAGATTGCATTCTTACTACTATGCTGTTTACTAGTGCAGGAGTTAATTGGTATCTTCACTATTTCATCCACTTTTTACTAGTAACCTCAGGAACCATCTACCTATATATGATTTTCCTTCCTGCGACTTAATGTATTCGAAAAGATGAGTATCAAAACACTAAATTAGCAAACTTTTTTTCCTGAATTCTTGCATAAATACATTTAATTTTTTTTCAGGAAAGGCTTATTGTACAATTGTTTGCTCTCCTGTCTGTACCCTTGGTCGAACTCCTTTGCACATTAAAGATATATAATAGATAACACAATAAAATTAATATCTACGTAAAGGTTTAATACTGTTTCAATTCACCTATATTCCCTTATACAAGTCACATCAATTTCCAACACTATTCTAACCACCTCCTGTGTTTCTCGCCATCTTACTATCACCTTTAACACTGCGGGTCGCCTCGCCTGTGCCCCTTCAGGTCCACGCCATCTATTTGACACCATATGATCCCAGCTTTTGCGGCGCCTGGAGAGAAATTAATAAATCAGTCAACGCTCCACTGACCGCAGGGCGAAAGGTGCCATGGTACTGTCCCTTCCCTTTAATAGACATATGGTTAAATTATTACCCTCGTTCCAGACTCCCTGTCCTACTCCGCTGACTGGTACGCGTATATCATTAATGTACGAGCACGCAAAGGTTTTGGTGATTATTTTGTGATGGTTTCTGTTATTTATTTATTTTTTTATTTTCTACTTTTTTTTATTCATTTACTTTATTTTATATATTTTATTTATTTATTTATTTATTTATTTTATTTTATTCATTTTTTTTTTTTTTTGCGTGTGTGTAGTAATATAAGAAAGCACCGGATATTGGTAAGGATATGTTATGACACGTATAGTAGAGAGAGAGAGAGAGAGAGAGAGAGAGAGAGAGAGAGAGAGAGAGAGAGAGAGAGAGAGAGAGAGAGAGAGAGAGAGAGAGAGAGAGAGAGAGAGAGAGAGAGAGAGAGAGAGAGAGAGAGAGAGAAGGATAGATGAGTGAATGAGGGAAATATATCAGAAAAAAAAAATGAAACTGGAACTTCAGAAATCGGACGAGGTAGTAGACTCGCGAATTTTAATTAAATAATCTTGCAAAACACCGTGAAAATAGTTCAGGTCGCATAAAAAGGAACATAAATATGGGGTACGTGCGTGGACGAGAGAGAGAGAGAGAGAGAGAGAGAGAGAGAGAGAGAGAGAGAGAGAGAGAGAGAGAGGAGAATGAAAGTTTGAACGCCTCCCCGCTATCCCTGACAACTATGCACCTGGATTATACTGAGGGGTGGCCAGCGCTGTTAAGTGTACTATATATATTAGGGCTTAAGAAGAACACCCCCCAAATAACTTCCTTGTGTTCATGGCTAGCAACACTATATCTTACCTATGTCCTCCTCTCTCTCTCTCCTCCTCCTCCTCCTATCGGACGCCATCACCTCCTCCTGCTCGACTAACCCAAACCACGCTCCACAAATCCTGCAACAGATATCGCCACAGACAGATATTGACTCTAAACTACTGCACATTATGAACCCCGATGCCCAATGAGAGAGAGAGAGAGAGAGAGAGAGAGAGAGAGAGAGAGAGAGAGAGAGAGAGAGAGAGAGAGAGAGAGAGAGAGAGAGAGAGATATGCTACTGCCCTTTGATTTTCTAGAAGATAATTAATTTGGTGTAATATTTATCTTGCCCTTCAATTACTGTTGTTGTGTTGCTGTGCTGTTTATGCTCTCTCTCTCTCTCTCTCTCTCTCTCTCTCTCTCTCTCTCTCTCTCTCTCTCTCTCTCTCTCTCTCTCTCTTTACTTTCGTCTAGTGATTCTCGTTCACATATAGTCTCTTTTGGGGCCAGTAGATAGATATTTTGGTGTTTGTTCTTCCTTCGAGTTCCTTTATGTTTTATTGTGTGCCTAGCTTAATGATGCTCCACTAATAATGTTGAGTTAAGTTAGGTTTAGTTAGATTAGCTTATAGAAATTATTAGTGAGATTTTTTTTTCTTTAGCTAAATGCTACTTGCCCGATAAAAACGCCACTAACAGTTTGTCTACTTAAGTTTGGTTAGGTTAGGTTAAGATAGATTAGCCTATAGTAATTATTAATGAGATTTTTTTATGTTTGTATGGTAACTAGTTTTGATAATGAGTTTCTGAGAGAGAGAGAGAGAGAGAGAGAGAGAGAGAGAGAGAGAGAGAGAGAGAGAGAGAGAGAGAGAGATTCGCGTAGACAATTACATCCGCTTGTTTCTTCAGGCGGCAAATTAAGCTAATGATCAATCTTCATACATAATGTCGAAGGGTGTGTGCAAAAACCACGGCAGGTAATGGTGCATGACATCTTATAAAAAGTTGCCCTTCCGTCTCTTCTCAACACTTTATCATCATCTTTGACAATTGATAGTTTTTTGCTGGCTAGGTAATTCCGTAAGTATATCCTGCACACATTAGTAATCTTAATTTTATAATGTTTAGTGATAATTTGTAAACTGATAATATTATGCGGTAGTACTCGTACATGGCAAGAGTCGAGTTGTGTATGCCCATTTGTGTATTCCCATTTTTTTTTATATTCCCGTCTTCTTCGTATTCCTATTTTCTTCATATTCCTATTTTTTTTTATATTCGTTTTCTTCCTGTTCACATTTTCTGTGTATTTCCATTTTCTCCACCTTCCCATTTTTTTGTGTTTCCATTTTCTTTCTTATTCCTTTTTTTTTTGCATTCTCATTCTGCGTATTCCCATTTTACGTAATCCCATTTTCGGCGTATTCCTATTTTATCTTAATCCCACTTTTTTTTCGTATCCCCATTTTTTTTTCTTATTCTCACATTGCGTATCTCCATTCGTAACCTGAGAATAATACATGTGTAGTACATGACAACAGTCGAATACCGTATTGTATTTACTCACTCGTGTTTCGCGCATTCCTGCAATATTAGAGTATACTTTGAAGTGTTGGTAAGCTCACTCGTCAGGTTTTGCTAGGAGACTGTCAGTAGATCACGGAATTGCAAGAAGCTATGGAAATTAATGGACTTGTGATTGTGACTTTACTTAGTAGCCATCCTCCTCCTCCTCCTCCTCCTCTTCTTCCTCCTCTTTCTGTGATAATTCAGCGTATTAAGAATAGTGCTAGGAATCCATGTGTTATGTTATACAGTGATACATTTTTAACCCATTCACTGCTACTTGACAAAATCTTTCCTTAACCATTATCCACTGAGGAATTTCTTGTTCTACAGCCTTCTCCAAACATTATATTGACTAGAAGCAAAACCTATAATTGTAAACCGTTTCTTTCTTGTAGACGCTTATAAAGATTTCATACATCATTTTTAGTGTCGATGATTGTTGCATATTGCGGGGAAAGGGTTACCTAACGAACTAGATAAATAATTGTTTTTGGCGGTGTTTGGTAGTATTTTTCACTTAGGTAGCAGTATTTCCCTCACGTTCATACCCAGCTGAGAGAGGGAGGGAGAGAAAGAAGAGAAAAACAATTGCACAAAAAAAAAAAAAACTCTACGAGAAGAGGCAACTAATCCAATTTTTGCTGCGGTATCGAAACAAGACACATGAGGACGGAAAATACCTGTATATGAAATGTGAGTTTGTAGGTTGAGAAAAAACAATATTAGTGAAATACGAAGGTGGAGGGAAAGTACTGGAGTGAGATGAGAAGTATGGTAGGTGAGGGAACAGAGGGAACAGACCGGTCCTCCTAGGTACTTACAGTTGTCCAAAGCAGTGAGGTCTGCAATCAACTGCCATGTACTCTCAGGGGGCATAACGTACGTTGTCACCCTTATGCAACACACTCAGGTGATAAAGTGAAGTGTACCACGCAACGCTGTGCTACACCTGAGGGAGTCGCTGACGAGTTTAAATAATCACGCTGAACAACACAGACAGACGCCGAATAGACATGGATTTTTTTTTTTATTTGACTCATCTGTGTGTTCGATTTCTGGCGGGACACTAGTATAGTTCTTGTCTTATGAGTTGTTGTGGTGGGTGAAATCTGTGTTGTTCTATTCTTTCCTCTCTTGCTTTTTTTTTTTCTTTCTACATTTCTTGTATTTTTGAATCGGTCAATCGGTCAACCTCCTTCCCTTTCTGACACCCTTTGTTTTGTTCTGTTCCTTAGTATTGGCTGTGTGTTTACGTGTGTGTAGAGAGATATGTGAAGATTCTTTGTGTATAGCTCTCAGGAAATAATAAAAGAGAATTGCTAGAAAAAATGTACTCGTATGGTACGTACCATGATGGAAATGACACAGGATATGAAGAATGTATGTAGGAAATACGGGAACACCACACACACACACACACACACACACACACACACACACACACACACACACACACACACACACACACACACACACACACACACACACACACACACACACACACACACACACACACACACACACACACACACACACACACACACACACACACACACACACACACACACACACACTCTCCACCCACACACACCATCCCATAAACACTCCCTCACACACACACACACACACACACACACACACACACACATACACCTATCCATCTTACACACTAACACAAACACCCATCCTCCTCCCTCCAACTCGCCCCCCCCCCCAAAAAAAAAAAAAAGTGCAGCATGAACCTTTGTTGTTAATATTCCAGCACTCCTGACCCCGTATCCGGGTTCAGTGCACCTGGAGAAGGACCTTGGCGACCTTAATGGTTCACCACAGGTACACGGCAGTTAAGGTCTCTGATATATTATGACACACTGCCCGCGTCAGCCAAGACCTGAGGCAAGAGGGTGGGCATTGGCAACCCGTGATAGGTGGGTAAGGGTTGCAGGGGCGCTGGAGGTGAGGCAGAGGGAGGAAGGGGACTGGTAAGGCCGTAATGAAAGGGAGTAGCAGGGAGGGGAGGGAAGTTTGGGGTAAGGGTACTAAGAAGGTTGGAGGGTAAGGGTGTGGTGTGGTGCGGCCTGGTGATGGGTTAGAGGCAAGGGGAGTGGGTAAGGTTAAGGAAGGTGAGTGGGTGACTCTGTGTATGTGTGTGTGTGTGCTGGAAGAAGGGGAGAGGATGGGGGAAAAGGGGAAGGAAGATGCAGGTGATGTTACTTAAGTATGTAAAGAAAAAGGTATGGATGAAAGAATGTAATGAAAAATGAGGATGTCACCATAATATTAAAGGTAAAATAAAAATAGGTAGTAAAAGTGAGAAAATATGACAACAAAGAAAAATATATGCCGACCTTCACATTGAGAAACAAAAAAATAAAGAAATACACCAGAAAAAAATATATAAATAAAAAAAATGGAAAGGAAAACAAGAGTAAGAAAATATAGAAATGTAGGGTTTTGTATACAGAAGGGAAGAGAAAGTCACGAATAACCAACAAGGAAGAAAGAGAAGGATGAAGAAAAGATAAATAAGAGCTGCTTGTTATAGGGAGAAGAAGAATACGAAAGAGGAGAAGGAGGAACGGTAGAAAAGTAAAGAGAAGTCCATCGTGCGGGAACATTTGAGTAAGCTCGCATGACTGTTTGCGGTAAGGGAGGAGGAGGAAGAAAAGAGAGGAATTGAAAGGAGTAGCGTGTAGGCAAAGAGTGATGTTATGGAAGAGTGAGAAGAATGAGTGGAGTGAGGCCACGTCCAAAGGGAAAAAAAAGAAGAAGGAAGTACCATGGAAGAATAAACAACTGAGTGTGTACTGAATAGTGAAACAGGATGAGAAGAATGGGTGAGGTGTCATTATATAGGGCACGGCATGAGGGAGGGAACCACTGCTGTTTAGGACGCCTTTTGTATGTAACAGGGGACGAAGGGAGGCCCAGTATGGGGCGCGCACACATACACACGCACACACACACACACACACACACACACACACACACACACACACACACACAGATAGCTAGTTATATAGATAGATATTTAGACATTTACGATAACTTACACTCAGTATATTATAAATGGAAACTGAGTAATTTGATAACATAACCTTGAAGTGCACACGAAAAAATTGTAAAACACACACACACACACACACACACACACACACACACACACACACACACACACACACACACACACACACACACACACACACACACACACACACACAAGGGTTGCTTATCAACGCTCAAACATACGCCTCTGTGTTTTCTCTGCGATAAAACTCAAAATAACATGTCCATTTCTGAAATAAATGATAATGATAATTACTTCTTATCTCTTATGCATCTAATGATCTTTTCTTGCCTCTTTGTAATGCTGGGTAAGTATTAAAGCCATCTGAGGATAAGATGCCTTTGTTTTGCAAATATAATTGTTATGTGTTCAAAATAGCATTAGCCTTTCGCAGCAGTCTCTGTAATTCCAGTGCAGGACAGAGACATTATTGCTAATTTCAGTGTCTTATCCTGACTAATTTAATGAGCTTAAGTTGAAGTTATTAAGTTTTGAATGATGGCTTAATGATTTTTAGGGATAATCTAGCGAAGTTTTCGCTTCATCATTGGTACACACAAAAAAATAAATAAAAACATCTATGAGAACCAAGTCAATCATCTCTGTGGCCTCTGGAAATAGTTCCGATGAGAGAACAACGTCTTCTGTATCCTGGCCAAAGCTTCTTTCCGTCAAACTTCTCCACTTATGTCTTAATTAAGGTACCTCATCTATCCCATGCCACCCCTGCAAAATTTACATTTCTACATCAATTTCCAGAAACCGTGCCCTCATTTGCCATCCCTATGTCACCATTCTGCTATTTGTCTTGTAATTATCCAATTTTTTATTTGTTCAACAGAAACGCGTAACAAATCCATTATTTGATAGAGACAGGAAAAATTAACCCTCTGTCATTGCCATTGTTATCTGAGTAAAAGCAGTATTGTTCTTCTCTTCATTAAATGCGAGAAGCTAGGGAAAGTTTAGTAGTTGCGTAACAACACTTAACGGTAGCGGCGGCTTTCCACGAAATCAGGATTTTTTTTTATTTTTCGCAGTTCTCACAAGTCATCATTAGAACATGTCACAAACTTGCTGGTTTTGACTTTTCCCTCTTGGCGTTTATCCAAAGTGAGTATTTATAGCATCATTCGCGTGCTATTCAGCTTTTTCCTTTATTCTGCAGACAACATCTCTCTCTCTCTCTCTCTCTCTCTCTCTCTCTCTCTCTCTCTCTCTCTCTCTCTCTCTCTCTCTCTCTCTCTCTCTCGTACCAAATTCGAATAGAAAGATATATATATATATAAACCGACGAGTTCAAGCTTGTTTATTTACTTAATTATTTGTTGATTTATTTAATGTATTGTGTAGTTATTGTTATTATTTTTTTTTCCTTTGCTAATATGATTTGCTTAGGATTGTTCTTTTCAAGGTCGCAGCAATCCTCTTGAACTGGTCTCAATGCATTTTTTCTTCTGCTGCTTTATAGACACTGGAAACTCTGGAGGGTGTTTACCTTTATTTGTATATTTTTCTCTTCGTATCCTGTTTCCAGTCTACAAGTGTTGGCGTAGTGAAGGTTATTTCATTTTCTCCTTTATTTGCAGAGTGTGAGTTTATATCCCGAATGGTTTTACTTTATTTGGTTCCTAAATGTCTGTTTTCCTGTTTTCTTGTCAGGTCGTGAATAATTTCTATCGACTGGGCTTACTTTTTCTGCTTTTTTTTTTCTATTTCGAGGGATAAGGTCCGAAAAGATTTAATTTAATTCAGTATATCGGCGTTTTTTTCTTTTTCATATTGCTCTAGAAGAATTTGTATCGATTTTTTTTTCTTTTAAATGATGAGAGATAATGTACAAAAAGATTAGATTTTCATCAATACATTAGTTTTTCTTTTTTTTTTTCTTTGTGAATAATTTTCATCCACGTGTTGCTCACTGTTGAAAAAGTCCTTCCATTTTTCATGTCAATTGCAAGGCGGCGTTCTCAGCAGGATGAACCAGACACCCGCAGAGATACCACACAACGTCCTGCTTATTATGTCTTGCTTAAGTTTTTTTTTTTTTTCGTTTTCAGTATGGTGCAGAGGAAATAGTGTAGTCTTAAAGTGGCTTAAAGCATATTATCTTCTCCCATTAGACTTAACATCTCAGGAAATTGTAGAAACTATTGTTTTTTTTTTTTTTTCATGTGTGTGTGTGTGTGTGTGTGTGTGTGTGTGTGTGTTGCTTTTTTTTCCGTTTTGCGTTAGAATTGTTTTTTTTTTTTCGATAAACTAACTACATAATCAACAGTGTGTGTGTGTGTGTGTGTGTGTGTGTGTGTGTGTGTGTGTGTGTGTGTGGCATGCTACGAGAACCTGTGCAGTGCGTGTGGGAGGCTGAGTGAGTGGGTGTGTCCGCGGTACTTGCTCTGTCATAATGTCCCTGAATAATGGGCCTCTCTTGACACTTACAGACCATTAACTCTTCCTCAGAACCCTATGCATGTCACTCAGATCCCCTCCCCTTTACCCTTACCCATTACCACAAGCCCGCCACCCACACCACTATCGCTTCACCATTCCCCGTATACCTCTGTCTCTCTTCCATATCCTTTACCTCCCTATACTCTCACCCATGTCCCTCTCCACCTCATTCGTGCCTCTCAGTGTACCCTTATCCATTCCACCCCTTCCGTAGCCTCTCTGGCCTCTTTTTATCCCTCCACATTCATCCACATTGACTCATCCACCACCTGATTCACTCTTTGTCTGTCCCTTTGTGTTTTTTTTTTTTACTCTCTCTCTCTCTCTCTCTCTCTCTCTCTCTCTCTCTCTCTCTCTCTCTCTCTCTCTCTCTCTCTCTCTCTCTCTCTCTCTCTCTCTCTCTCTCTCTCTCTCTCTCTCTCTCTCTCTCTCTCTCTAATAAGGTCCCAACTCCCATATCCACTTACTACCATAACACATAAACTTACGGTGTATCTCTCTCTCTCTCTCTCTCTCTCTCTCTCTCTCTCTCTCTCTCTCTCTCTCTCTCTCTCTCTCTCTCTCTCTCTCTCTCTCTCTCTCTCTCTCTCTCTCTCTCTCTCTTTTATGGCGTGCAGGAGTGCGATCTGTATAGGTTCGTGACGCCGGCTGTTATGAGGAGACCGTGGTGGAGGCTCCGACTGGCTGTTGTGGAAAGGTTGTGTCTGGGGATGGTCTAGGTGGTGTTAATCTGCTCAGGTAACAATCATAACACTTTTTTCTTTCCTTCCTGTTTTATTTTCTTTTGCTTTTCTTATTTTTCATTTGTCTGTCGGTCTATATATCTTTTCTTTTTTTCTTTTTCTTTCCATCTGTCTATCGAATTTTCCTTTCTTTCTTCCTTTCTTTCTTCTTTCATCTTCCCTTTCTGTTAAACGTAGTATTGCTTCGACTCATAAGAACGCAAGAAAGCTTGAAGAAAACAGCAGTTCAACACGTGGCAGTCTTTATATATAGAACTTACATATCTAAAGTAACCTATCATCTCAATCAATTTAATCTACCTAGCCATTTAGACGGGAAAAGAAATCCACTCAGACAGACGTTCAGACATACGGACAGCTATAGAAAAAGGGATACTGGAATTTAATTTTCAGAAGAAGGTATTAGATGCTTAAGAACAGTATTTTTAAGCACCTTCACGTCCTATGTTCAATATTTTTAATAGATTTTTGTGGAAGTTATACATAGGGGTGTTCAAAGGTGCTTTCATGACTGCAGTGATAGATTACCAAGGATCTTTATTTTATCAATGGAGAAAACACTCATGAGAACCCGAATGATCATCTCTGTAGCTTTCGAAATAGTCGTGATGAGAAAACAAAGCGTTTAACAATACGGGACACAAAAGTACAGGTAATTTGTGCTGGGTACTTTTATTTTTTTCACTTTCACCTTAATGCATCTTGACAGCCAGGTGTGTGGAGGTGTGTGCTTTCGAAGGCCGCAGGTGTCACGACTGAATCCCTCATGCAGGTGTGTGCGTGTGTATGGGTGTGGGTGGGTGTGCGTCTTCCTTTCCATACTGCAGTCAAGGTAATGTAATTTCCCGCCTGAATAATGGACTGGAGAGAAAGACAAATACCGTTAGGGGTTTATTAGAAAAAAAGGCATGTTTTATCTTTTTATTTTCGGTTTCTTCGTTCTTTAGCTTCATGTGTTATTTTTAAATGCAGTGCTCGTATCGTAACAACCCATTATTTTTCCAGAGACATTGTGGTTTTCCCTATTTTTTCCGCATTTTATGTATGTAATATTTATATTATTTTCCACGTTTTTTTTTTACTCGAAACATGAAATCCCCAAATTCTTTCCCAGAAATTAAATTACATTAATAATATCAAAATAAAATGAAGAGTAGCATTTTTTTTTTTATATTTTCATTTCTAGTAATCTATTTAGCTACTTTTTTTTTCTGCGCCAGGAATATTATTGGTACAACCTCTTTTTTTTATGGGTAGTGTAGTGGCGACGGTGGTGGAGGTGGGAGGATTTATAGAAAATGATTAATAAAAGGTTTAGTGATGGCCGGAGCGGGTGGACAGGCGTGGCATTAAGTGTGATGCATGTGTGTGGCGGGGCTTGTGGCGAGGCAGCCAACCCGCAAACCTGCCTAGAATGTGGCGGTGCTTGAGGCTCGTGTGGAGGTATTTCTCTCTCTCTCTCTCTCTCTCTCTCTCTCTCTCTCTCTCTCTCTCTCTCTCTCTCTCTCTCTCTCTCACACACACACGCACGTCTAAGCTGCAACACTCATTATATCACACCACATATCCACACTAAACTCTTTGCATATCACAACGAATATTCAACCTTTCAAATGCTAGAGGTTCTTCTTAAGCTTAATGAAGCGCTGCGGTACAAGTGTGCATTATGATTTGGAAAGACGGTACTAACAGCAAAAGGAGTAATCGTGCACTTAAACCTTCTAGTGCCAGTACTTATTTATTTATTTTTTGTATCTATTATTGTTTATATTTTTTTGTATTATAAATGTCTATTCTTATTCAGGTAACAAGTATCATATCACCACCAGTTAAAGGGCCAGATCGAGGCTGTATAAAACTTCAAGAGTAACGAGTAGGAATTTCACTCCAGCACAGTATCTCAAGCGTGGCTCCTTACGTCTTCAAGTACTACGAGTCGGAGCACCGCGTCGGCTGCAGGCTGTCTCGTCAAAATGCTGCGCGGGCTGGTGACGAGCGGGTGACGTGTGTGAGGGAATGTCAACCGCCGCGGCCTTCCCAGCGGGGCGGGCCGAGGCCTCATTAGCGGCAACGAGGGACGTCTTGTTTACTGCGGCCGTCATCCGTCTTTGAGGAAATAAGGTTAAGGGCAACAGTCTTCTCGATGGTTTATTGTGAGAGGCAAGAGAGCGGGTGAGTGATGCCCCTCACCGAGCCGCCCGGAGCAAACACTGTTAAGAGTCGCTAAACACACTGTTATTTACCACAGGGCGAGAGACACTCCACTCCCTTCTTACTGACCGGTCTGTTTGCTTATTTATCTGTTTATGATGCTACTTTTGTTACATTTTGTTGTTTAATTTGTTTTGTTTTCTTGATTTCACTTGTCTAGTTTTATTTATTTGATTTGTTTATCTATTTGTTTGTGTATACTCGTACATATGTATTTATTAAGGCACCTTTGTTACATTTCATTGTTTTCTTTATTTAGTTATTTTATTTTATTTGTCTTCCTGTATTTATTTACTTTATTATTATTATTACTGTTTTTACTTATACATGTATGTATTTTCTATTTACTTGTCTTGTCATGCTTTACACATTTTTACTCTCTAATCTATGTATTTAGGTTTATATATTTACGTTTATTTATCTGTCACTTTACTTACTATTAAACTATTAACCTATTTACTTGTTCACTTACATAGTTTTCTTTAGTGCTCGCTTCGTCTCTGGATACATCCCACCTCAAATTGCCATCACTCGCTCTCTTCCACATCAACACGTTTTCCTTCCCCCAGTCCTCAAGGTACATCTGCTCATGGATGTACTCACGCAGGTGGTGTCCTTCCCCTTCACCACATCACCTTACTCACCACCCGCTACTGAAGGTCCTGAAGGAATCGTGCTTTTTTATTTCCCTCCCTTTTTCTTAATTCTCATATGGTGAATTTCGTGTAATTTTTTAAACGTCCGCTGTGAATGATCGATGCCATGCCGGGGAGGGGGAGGTGAAAGTTGAGGGACGTCGAGGGAGAGAAATTTAATGCTGTACTCATGATTTATTTCGAACTTTTTTTTCAGGGAACATTTTCTTTTTCAAGGGACAAATAAATGGACTGACTGGCTGACTGATTTAGTGAGTAATAGACTGAATGATTGAGTTTTAGGTGACGAAACTACTGAGCTATTTGTTCTCTATTTCCAGAAAGACGAGGATGTAACAGGCATCTACTGTTATCAAGGTCAGTACAAACTGTCACGTAATTCTCTATACCTACTTACCGACCAACTCATGAGGGAAATATTAAGTTACCGTGCGTTGATGTATCTCTCCTCTGGTATATGTATGTAATAACTAGTTTTTCAACACTCCCCACAATTATATTTATGTCTTCTTTTGTATAATGGAGCAGAAGCACCTTTTGTTTCACCTCAAGAGACAATTGTGCGCAGAAGTCGAGTAAACTTATGCTTTCATTCCCACTGTTTTGCGTTTCCCCTCAACCTTAAGGCCTGTGATCTGCTGGCAATTTCTTTATAAAACCTATTTGATAGATTCTCTGCAAAATCAAAAGGACTTATGTTTGCGTGGGTTGAAACCATAAGGACAGGGGAAGGAAGTGAGTACAATATCTTTTCTCTTTGATCCAACTTACTTTTTTTTTTTTATAATTTCAGCTTTGATATAGTCTGTCCCTACCTCTACTTTCATATTTTACATTTAACTTTTTTATTTTATTTTGCCATCTTTTAGTATCACCAAGCTCTTTTTTTTTTTTTTTTTTTTTGAAGAATGAGAGTTTTGTTATTCTTACTGTCATTGCACTCCGTCACACGTCTCGCAGCCTCCTCAGCGCCGCGTTGTCATGGAAACGATAGCACAGAACACAATCATTGCATCTCATCCTTGTTCCCACTCACCTCCTTTGGCTAGCGTACGGACACACACACACACACACACACACACACACACACACACTCTCTCTCTCTCTCTCTCTCTCTCTCTCTTGTCCTTCCATGCGCGGGAGAAGAAATAGAGAAGGTGGGAATCCCAGACAGAACCCTCCCCCCCCTCTCTCTCTCTCTCTCTCTCTCTCTCTCTCTCTCTCTCTCTCTCTCTCTCTCTCTCTCTCTCTCTCTTTCTACACAACCAACTTTTATTCTGTTAGCCTATAATCGCTCAACACGATGCTTCCCCGGCAGTCACACCACGAGTAGTGATTTGGATAAAATACAGCATTCACACACCACCTCTAGACAGTAGCGGGAAGACGAGGACGTGCACTCCAGCCACCGTCAGGGATCCTCCGTCTGTCAGGGGGATCGGCGCCGCATCACCGGTAACCTTACATGACCTCTCCTTCTCTCTGTGCTCTCTCTCTCTCTCTCTCTCTCTATCCGTCTCTCTTTCTTCCCCCGCAGCTCCATGCCGTGTTTAGATGGAGTCCTTGTTACAGATGATTCGTCTACATTGCTCTCTCACATCCTGCCCCGACGGTATCTTTGCAGCCATTGCTTTTGATTGCCCTCTCTCTCTCTCTCTCTCTCTCTCTCTCTCTCTCTCTCTCTCTCTCTCTCTCTCTCTCTCTCTCTCTCTCTCTCTCTCTCCTCCATCATTCGGTTGTCTGCTTGCTTTTTTTTTTCTCTCTCTCTCTTTTGGTGTTCAGGAATTCAGGAGAACACGAAAAAATTGGAAATAAATGCTCCCAAAAAGAGAGTCTGCTATCTTTATTTTTTCTCTTTCTTTCTCATAACATAACGTGACAGTTTGCAGGTTGTGCTCTCTGCATCGCCGTTGCTCTTTCCTTTACTCCACGTATCCCCTGCAAAAATTTTTCTCTCTGTCTGCAAACACTTTTTTTTTTTTTTTTTTTGTCTCCTTCAGTATCGTCTTGTCATTGTTCGCACTGAAACATTTTCCCTCTGGCTTGTTTTAACTGATGCCCTTTTGCCACACCAAATTCCGGTTACGTAGTTATTTCTCGTGTTCCCTTGTTCCGCTTACACCCTCTCTGCATTGCCTTCCAGCCCGACACGTGAACCACCGCCCTCCGCCCTGTGGTGTCACCCTTCACCTCTGCGTCCACCCTTGATCTTCAAACGAGCCGTATGACATTGTTTCCGTCTCTTACTTGCTTACTTTTCTTTATTTTTTCTTCTCTACCCTTTGCCTCCCCTTTCCAGTGCAGCTTAGCGTGACCACATAACCCATTTTCCCCAATATCCTGCAGTCAGTCAGGGACGTCGACGTGTGTGTGTGTGTGTGTGTGTGTGTGTGTGTGTGTAAGGGGGGATGGCGTCTGGGTGTGGCCGAGGCCAGCTCTTGCCGAGAACTCCACTGACCTTGGCCGGGGCGGGACCAGGGGCGGGGCGGCTGCTGTCGGTCATGAAGAAACAAAGCACAGCACTTTATCCGCTGAGTACGCAAATTATGCTTCCTCACACACACACACACACACACACACACACACACACACACACACACACACACACACACACACACACACATAGCAAGGGTGTTTTGTGGTGTAGTGTGTACGTGTACGTGGTTGTTGCTTCAACGCGGCATCCTCGGAGCGAGCAGCCGGGAATTAGTTTTTCCTCTCGGGACGCAGAGCCGCAGACCTTTGTTGCTGGTGTGACAAAGGCGCGCAGCACTTCTATGGCGAGTAATGGCAGCCTTGCAAATCTGTCCTCCCCTGTCAAGGTCACAGAACTCCTGCGGCAACAATCAGAGGCAGCGGAGACGGCAGGGGCAGTCGGGCGTGCATGTGTTGCACGCCTAACAACAGACGTGTTGGCCCACCGCGGCGGCAACGGCTTGCAGTTGGTGGCGGAATGAGTACCGAAGAACAATAGGATTATGTGTGTTAGATATAGCAGTAATGACATACACACACACACACACACACACACACACACACACACACACACACACACACACACACACACACACACACACACACACACACACACACACAGACAGACACACACACGTTGTCTTCTTCTCTTTCGTTAGCATATTAATTTGCTTCATTTAATATAAACTGAGGATTCTGTTTTGTGTATTTCTTTCCCGCTTCCGACTTATAGTAGCGCATGCTGTGTGTATGTGTGTGTGTGTGTGTGTGTGTGTGTGTGTGTGTGTGTGTTGGGGGGATCTTTATTATATACAGGTGAGAATGTACTTGCATTAACGATATACGCGTATAAGTAACCTGTGTGATCAGTTCCTGGCTTGTCTTGTACGTGATGATAGGGTGTGTCAGAGTGGCCGTTGTGAGAGATGACGTGCTGCACATAACCTACATACTTGTACGTGAGAGGCACTGGTTGACGTGGCTCTCGCTGGCAGGGAACAGTTGATATTGTATGACCGGCGTGTAACCAGCTGTGGAGTACCAGCTCGCCTTAACATCAGTCCTCCTCATCAGATGCAGTCACGATCCTCTTGCCCTTTCATGGGACCTATTCGTGCATGTGCTATACTACTATAATGCCCACACACACACACACACACACACACACACACACACACACACACACACACACTGTCGAATCACCGTGGCTTAGTGATTAGTCCCAATGGCGCACGAGTTGCCAGAGACACGGTTACTCCTCACCGTGATTTAAGATAAACTAGTGGCAGGGACAGTGCTCCTTTAGATTAGGTCACTTCTTGGGGTTTGCATCTCTGTAAACAAATATTTAGAAAGTTTATTACAACAGAGGCACAGGTCACGTTCTCATTAATGATCAGTTAGTGTTCTAGTGTACACTCGCATGTTTCATCACTGGTTGATATATCATTGCTGAGTGTCGTGAGTGCAGACGGACAAGCCTGCACTACGCCTTGCTGTCCTGGTTCGCCAATACCCGAGCCAGGGCTGCGGGCGGACACGCTTGGGTACACCGTCGTAAAAGAGTGATAAAGATTACACTGGCGCACCCCGGACCAGCGAAGGACACAACCACCGCATACTCGTCTTGCCGCCTCCTCTGCGGGACGCTGGCGGCACCGGGAGGAGTCTGTTCTGAGTTGCGATGGTGATAGAATGCTATTGCTATTGCATCTTTATGAACAACAACAACAACAACAACAACAACAACAGCAACAACAACAACAACATCTATTTGAATGTAAAATCATGCCAGAATGAGGAAGAAGAAATAATGTCCACGTCACAAAAAGGAAATTCGTTTTCATCCTGGTTTCTTTTCCTCCTGCATGTTTCTCCGCTTCATGAATACGCTTTAGGACGAAGAAGGAGTGGTTGCGGATCTGAAAGTCGACCTGCATCCCGCATGACGTCACTGGAAACACCATGACACAGCCGCTGGTTCGCTGGAGGTACACCATCCTACCGCTCTATCCCCCACCCCCTTCCCCGCCATCCTGACTAGTTTCCAGGGCGCGTCTTCATTCTTAGGAGAAAGCTGCGGCTGTGATCACCTGCGCGGAGGAGGAGGAGGAGGAGGAACAAGAGTATGAGGGACGATATCCTTCTTATAGCGATCCTGTGGTTAGGATTTTTGTTGCTGGTGGTGGTGGTGGTGGAGATGATGCTGGTATTGTTGTGGTATTGGTGGGTGTGGTGATGTTGGTGGTGGTGGTGGTGATGGTGGTGGTGATGGTGGTAGTGGTTTTGGTAGGGGGATACCTACTGTTGTTGTTAGTGATGGTTGTATTGTTGTTGTTATTGTTGTTGTTGTTGTGGTGGTGGTGGTGGTGGTGGTGGTGGCTATGTTGTCGTCGTGTCATTTTTATTATTGGTGGCGTTTTGTTATTGTTGTTGTCGTCGCCGTTGTTGTAACTGCGATTGCTGGTATTATTGCTATTGTTGTTAATTGCTTGTTCTTGTTTTCGTCGTCATTATCGTCGTTATGGTCGCTGCTGATGATGACGCTCATCCATTTTCACACAATCCAGTGCAGCATTAAAGAAAACTTATCTCGCCTAATCAATATATTACCTACACAGACAAAAATTCAACCGCAAAAGTATACCCGTTCGTAGCCAACACACCCGCAGCCTCCCCCATCTACACCCCTGCGGCGCCTCCTCCTGCTAACCACACCTGCTTAGGATTAGTTCACGCCCTGCCACACCTTGCAATTGTCCCGCTGTGCAGCCCCTACCAGCTAACCACACCATCCTCCACCACCACCACCCCTGCCACACGTATTCTTCTAGGCGGTCACAATGTTCCTATTCTGCTATCATCAGATATCTCCCTCGTATCTAAAGAACACACACACACACACACACACACACACACACACACACACACACACACACACACACACAGACACACACACACACACACACACACACACACACACACACACACACACAATCACATCACAACACGCCTCACTCACGCCATTGTATTTTGCGATATTACTTCCTCTTGTCTTCTTTGAGAGAGAGAGAGAGAGAGAGAGAGAGAGAGAGAGAGAGAGAGAGAGAGAGAGAGAGAGAGAGAGAGAGAGAGAGAGAAGTATGTGTGCATGCCTTGATTGTTTTGGATTGCCGAGGGGAGACCGTGGTAATTTGGCCCTTATATAGTATAACTGTAGGTGAAGGGGACTTTCTAAAGCCGCCGACATGATGATGAAAGGTTCCAAGCACTGGACTTGATACTCATGTACTTGGCTCGCTTTTGTGTGAAGGCAGGGAGGAAGTGAGGAGAGGAGGGAGTGAATGAGAGCTGAGAAAGAGAGGAATGGAAACTGGGAGTGGAAAAAGGGGATTTAGGGGGGGAGCTGAGGATCAAAGTGAGAATGAAAGAGAAAAATAATAGATGAGGGGGAGGGTGGATGTTAGTAACCGTGTGTTGCCATAAAATACAAATCAGAGGTTTGGATTTATTAAGCTACACCTCTCTCTTTTGATTAGATAGTTAACTTTATTACAAATAGCCCCGTTATGGCCTATATGAATAATGCTATTTACTTTTCTCTAGATAATGAAGAGGGGGGAGTAACCTCACGCAGCTCAGCTATACCTTCCATGTGTCGTTGAATAAACTATGTACCTTCCCTTTACATAATATGACCATATTTTTTCCTGTATTTATCTTCAATAAAAAAATAATAGGAAGCAATTGCGAAAACTCAGTGCGACAGATTTTTTCATTACACAATACTAAAATTAATAGCACTAATATTTCCTTTCATGTTTTACGTCTTCCTGTTGCCTTGGAGTGAACGAGGCAGTTAAAACAAGGAAGTATTGACGCTTGGAACCCTTTGACTGGTGCATGCTTAGGGCAGGATTTCGAAACGCATCATTAACAGCTACAGGAGTGGTCGAGTTGTTACCTTGTAGTGCTTGTAGCTGTATTTTCGCTGATTAAAACTGTCTAAGGTTACTCAAAGGATTCATTAAGGATAGACACCTTCTGTTCTATTCAACTTGGGGCTCTCACCTGCCCACTCTCCAGCCTCACCTTGATTTCATTACCTGAGACAATCCGTAAGACAAAACGCGACCTCCAAGCTGAGGATGTTGTGTTAAGAAAGTATACACACACACTCACACACACACACACACACACACACACACCGTCACACTGGGCTGCTATTGTTACGGCATCAAGGTCCACACTTTCATATGGATTCTGGAGTATAGGTGGTGGTGGTGGTGGTGGTATTGTTGTTAATGCTAATAGTAGTAGTGATGGTGGTGGTGACTGTAATAAAAAATGCATTGATTTGTGTGGTGGTGGTGAAGGTGATGAAGTGTGTGCAGGTGGTGGTGGTGGTGGTGGGTGGCAGTGTGGTGATGAAGTGCTGGTGATGACAGGTGGTGAATATTATAGTTGTACTGATGGTGGTGTTAGTGGTGTTGAAGTTCGCGGCGGTGATGAGGACTGGCAGCAGTGGTGAAAGTATGGACTCAGTAAAAATGGTGATAGTGGTGATATGGTGTTGGCGATAGTAGGTGGTTAAAAATTGTAGTGCTGGATATTCATAATGATGGTGTTAAAGGTGCTGCTAGTGGTAGATTTACTGATATTCCACAATACGTTACGGTACAGTTACGATATTAGCGGCTGCAGTGTATGGTGAAGGTGTATGGTGGAGTTATGTTAGTGTAGGCAGTGGTGGAGGAGGTGGTGGCTCTGCCCGAGTGTGGGGCGTGGGCAGGCTCTCCACGCCCCGCTGGCCAGACAGTCGCCCGCGGCAGCCCAACCTTGCACAGCCTCTAACCTTCCGACCTTGACAACGCGCTGAGCAAAGGTAGCAGTAGGGTGGTGCTTGAGAGAGAGAGAGAGAGAGAGAGAGAGAGAGAGAGAGAGAGAGAGAGAGAGAGAGAGAGAGAGAGTTGGTCAAAATAAATGTACAAGTAACACGGAGTTTTTGTTCGAACTGATCAGAAATTCTGCGTCTGACAGCATGCGCATTCCACCACCAGGGCTGCAATCTCCCGGTGTGTGTGTGTGTGTGTGTGTGTGTGTGTGTGTGTGTGTGTGTGTGTGTGTGTGTGTGTGTGTGTGTGTGTGTGTGTGTGTGTGTGTGTGTGTGTAGGGTTGCTGTTCTGGATGAGATGCAACATTTCTACATATACAGTAAAACTTAGTCGTATTTCTGACACATCTCGCGGCACTGCTGAAGGATCATTGTATTATTCAGTCGTTATATTTAAATTCGCATACTGAATTCATGTTCAGATACTCACTGAAACTCAAATATTGTGTGATTCTTAATAGTTACGCCAACGCAATCTCGAAAGTGATTCCTAAAATGCAAAACTAGCACGTTTAGAAAGTTGCAAAACTGCACACGTTTAAAATGTTACGTGAAGGGTTTTTATTCTGCTTTATGTAAACTTTATGAATAAAATATCAAACTATGGTGTTTGCTGATTGTATTTTTCATGTACATTCCAAAAAGGTAATGAGCTTAATTTTACATTATTCCTTTATACCTTGCAAGAATGTTTTTTTTTTTTTTTTTTTTACATTGATTTTGAGAAAGGGGCAATAAATTCCTTGGAATACTGTCCATGAGGAGGCCTGTGAAAAACACTTGATGTGCCATGAAACGGTTCTGAGCTGTGAGGATCTAAAACTTGATGTCATGTGACGGTTTTGAGCTGTGAGAATCTAAAACCTACAGTATCACTAGTAATTCCCTTGTTTTCTTACATTCACGTGAATATTTATTTCTACTACATGTACCCTCACCTCATTATTTTACACCATCACCTCACCTCACCTCACCTCTTATCATCTCACGAGTAAACTGCAGAGAGTATACACCTCATTAATTATCGTTTGTGTACCGACCTTTTTGTGAAGGTTATGCTCAGAATTTTCAAGAACACGCAAATCAGATTCCAGGTGATGAATAGTACCCAGGTGTTGTTAATGACTTGGATGGAAGCACTGATAAGTCCAGGACGGACGTGACCCCATGCCCGTTGAGGAGTTGGTCATCTATTAAGTGCTAAGTGATGGCAGGTGGCGGCGGCGAGGTGCGGCTAATATTATGCCTGAGGGGGCCATCATCTTGGAAGTCCCGTCCATCACGTAACACCTTTCTGGATACGTTTCTTTGTTTGGTAATAGTAGGTAGCCCGTCCCGGTGCAGTGAAAAGCTATTATATACCATACGTACCATCGCAGTACCTAGTAACACCATCGTGATGCGTAACACCTTTCTGGATACGTTTCTTTATTTGATAATTGTAGGTAGCCTGTCTCAATGCAATAAAAAAAGTATTATCTACAATGCGGACCATAGGAAAATATAGCAATACCCTCGTGATGCTTCTATTCTACAGTGACCGAAGCAAGGAACAACACATCATAGCTATAACCTTGCGTGTGCAGCCACCGCGTTTCGCCACAGCACCTTTAGAAGAGCAGGAACCTTGACGGTGCAAACAGTCCTGAGTGAAAGTATAATCCGCCGATGTGACACGCTTAGGCAAGGAGGTATTGTATGGGGACGCATGCTCCCCTCTCGCCTCTCTGTCCTTCTGTGAGACGCTCATACAATGCCTCTTCCTTTGACACCCAATGGCTGTTGCTGCTCACTTACAGACAGACAGACAGACAGACAGACTACCTACCTACCAAGTTTCCTACCTAAACACACACACATGCGCGCACACACACACACACACACACACTTCGCAGGCCTCGTTCCCTTCAGTCCTGCGGTGTTGGTCAGGATAAAACTCTCGCTCCATCGCAGTAGCCCCAAGCCATAAAAATTTTCTCCTCTATTGTTTCGGTGCCTTTGTTCCGCGCGAGGTTTTTTTACATAATGTTTTTCTTATATCTTTTTTTCTTCTTTTTATATCGTCACTCCCTCCCTGCCTGTTTTCCTTCCCTCCTTTTAGTCTGTCTCTACTCTGCCTCTGTCTTTTACTCTCTCTCTCTCTCTCTCTCTCTCTCTCTCTCTCTCTCTCTCTCTCTCTCTCTCTCTCTCTCTCTCTCTCTCTCTCTCCGCATGCCTCTCTTCTTACCCCATTATTAAAAGTGAGAGAGAGAGAGAGAAGAGAGAGAGAGAGAGAGAGAGAGAGAGAGAGAGAGATGTCACCTCGGCCTTGCGAGAAAAATAAAAGTCAGTATGAAAAAAAAAATCAAATGAAAATAGTCTTAAGAAATAAACTGAAGGACAGACAAACAGAAAGCATCAAGCATTTTATTCTTATATCCAAGGGTGAATGCCAAGAATGGAGGCAGTGGAGGCAAACTTTCAACACAACCACACGGAAAGGTAGTATTATTTCTTTTCCCTTCGCGTTTCATAAAAAAAATAAAGGAGGTTCCATTCATCTTCATAAAAGAAAAAAAAATACTTGAAAGGCACCTTTTGTCCAAAATATGCGTGAAGGTTTTAAGGGAATGAGATAATGGAAATGTACCCCACGCTGTAGAAACTATTGAAAAGTAGGATAAAGCTACGCATTCATAAACATATTTACTGTAGATAGTTCGGACTGTAAGTATATGAGAGATTTAACCCTTTGTCTGTTGATTATAGTAAGATGCTTGGTGATTCATTTGAGTAACACTAGACGACTTTACCGAACGTAATTATAGCTATAGGCACCAAGAGATTTGAACTTCTCGATCACTCATTTTGCTGTCAGTTAAATACAGACCGCAAATTATAGTTTAAAATTGCACCGATCTACTGAATAATCATAGTAGTCAGACGTTTAACCTTTCCCCTGCTAGAGTCATCACTTATTAATGTTAAGAGCACTGAAATATCATGGGTGCAGAAACAAAGAAGTAAGATATAGGGATTATTTTGGTCTTCTCTAGGCCACAGAACTACTTAAGAGACGATAGTGCAAAGCCAAATGTCTGTTGTAATAGTATATGGGAAAGTTGTGCAATAGTGAAAGGATTAATTGCCACAAGCACTGCCATGATAGTCTCAGGAACGGTGAATAGTTTATGATATTGGTCTTGTATCGAGTAGAAACCATGTAGTCTTGCTATTAAGTGTACTTTGTAAAGACACATATCCTCGACGCAGTTTTTAATCTTATGATCCGGAGAGAGAGAGAGAGAGAGAGAGAGAGAGAGAGAGAGAGAGAGAGAGAGAGAGAGAGAGAGAGAGAGAGAGAGAGAGAGAGAGAGAGAAGTGACAGACCAAACATCCCTACGTATATGAAAACATGTGAATCAGAAAGACGCTGGGATAATATAAGTAAGGCATTCCTATAATTGTTTATCGTTTGTGTTGCAGCTCGTGGTTAATAAGCTATCTATCCATCTGATAAATCTGTCTATGTTAATTCTGTTTACAAGGAGAGCGGCGCGGTCATCCCCTGCTTGAAGGTCCCCGAAGGCAAGTACGATGAAGCAAATATGTATTCAAACCCAGTGAGAGCAATATTAATAGTGTGTGTGTGTTTGTAAAGCTTTTAATTAAATGTGTATGAAGGCTGTGGGTGTGTGTGTGTGTGTGTGTGTATGAAATCGAACACAACATGCCACTCTTCTTGCTGATAGAAAATATTTACTCAAGAAAATACCATGGCATAAGACCAGGTGCGCATGCGTATGTCACTGGAAAAAAAATGAGTGGAGAAACTAGAAAGAGGCAAAGGAAGAAGAGGAGGAGGATGAAGAGGAGGAGGAGAAGGAGAAAGAGAGGTAAGGAGAGAAGAAGAGGAGAAGAGAAGGTAGGATGAGAAGGAGGAGGAAAAGGAAGAGGAAAACTGCAGGATAGTAGGAAGAAGAAAATTGAAGTAGTTTTGTATTATGCTAAGACAAAACTCTCTCTCTCTCTCTCTCTCTCTCTCTCTCTCTCTCTCTCTCTCTCTCCTCTCTCTCTCTCTCTCTCTCTCTCTCTCTCTCTCTCTCTCTCTCTCTCTCTCGCACACGCTGCGCCCAAGATCACAGAACTTGATTGCTTGATTGATTAAGCGACATTCAGCCGTCACGAACTGCTGAATCACGATTCGTATTCCTCGCTGGAGGGAGCCGAGGAGCCCAGGATGACGCCTGAGAACAGAGAGAGAGAGAGAGAGAGAGAGAGGAGAGAGAGAGAGAGAGAGAGAGAGAGAGAGAGAGAGAGAGAGAGAGAGGAGAGAGAGAGAGAGAGAGAGAGAGAGAGAGAGATTCAAGCATGAACAGCTGAAGGAGAAGAAGAATCTTGCCCTTAGATACGCCGTTGTTGGATGTTCCACCTTGCCATCACCTCAGTGCCTTTCTGACCCTCGATTGATGGATGGGCTCCGGGCTCAGCGGGAAAGGTCTCTCCCTTTGCATCAGCTTCATCCTTTTATGGCTTGTGCTTTCTGGCGGTGGAGGGGCGGAGTGGGGGCGGGTGGTGATGCTACTACGGCCGCGGGGCTCTCCTCCTCTCTCCTCCTCTGGGACCTTGCTCTCTTCTCCCTGCCGCGGTAGGAGCTCTGGGACAGTCCAAGGGGATGAGGAAGGGTAAAGGGTTAAGAATTGCTGGGTCGAGTCGCGGACGAGAGCAATAAAATAATCTATAAACCCAATAGTTATTGCTCTCTATAAATTCTCTTCTCTCGTAACTATACATCTGTATCACGTTACGTCACTAGTCCCGGGTTGACTTGCTGCTCGCTCTTTTCTTTCCCTTTGACTACGGTAGGATTCTTTTTCCTCGTCGTAATTAAGTGTATGCCCGAGTTATGCCACATTATCCCTTTTTCCTCTAATTACTTAAGTCTTAGCTGCTCCTCTTCATTTTTGGTCTCTGTCTTTTTTTATTCTATTTTTTTTTTTTTTTCAGGCTCAATTATAAGCACAATTTTGCGAGAAATCCACACGCAGGGAATCTTATTTTTCCTTCCTTGTCAATTAGAACAAGATTCAGTCCATGATTTCTGGTTTTGGTATCCTTCCCTCCAGTCTCCCACAGCTCCCCACCCCGAAAAAAAAAAAAAAGTATTTAGAATCAACAAAATCTTGAGAAAACACGAAACTTTAAAGAAAATTCGAGGCGCGCATCTCTTGTTAAACTGCAAAATTAAAGGCGCAGTGTCGCGGATGGCATCCAGTCAAGCACCTCCAGATTACTGAGGCAGGATAAGATCTCGCGGCGGACAGTTGGGCGTCTAAATCACCCCAATATGGAGGGCCAGCGGGGCAGTGGTAGCAGCGACTCGATACTGCCGGTGGGGGCGTGCGGCGACGGCGAGGAGCGAGGAGGGGGGATGTGCAGTAAAGGAAGATTTGCAACACAACCAGCAAAACCAAACGACCAGCCATTTTCCTCTCACCTACTCTTACTTCCAACATTAAGAAACTCCGGTGAGCGCTGGAGTGCAATCAGGAACCGCGAGGAAAGAGTAACAGATGGTAGCGATGATGCTTGTAGCGTTACTTGTGTGGCGAGGCGAGTGCCGGTCATCACTCACCCAGACGTCGTGGCCAAACAAGGAGCAAACAGAAGACATCCTCGACCTCGGCCAAGAGATAAGGTAATGAAGCTTGCCCACTGTAAGGGGAGGGTGGGGAAGCGGAGACCCGGCCATGAAGAAGTAGTGGTGGTGGTGGTGGTGGTGGTTGCAGTGGCAGGAAAGAAATATTGATAGAGCAGAAGGGAAGAGATGAAGGGATACGAACGAGCCAAGCTGATGGGAAGGGAAAGAAAGGGGTATATGATGAGGGACGGCAGTTACGGGGTCATTGGGCAAGAAAAGAGTAAATAGGTAGAAGAGTCACAGTAATGGCGGATGAAATAAAGACGAATGAGGAGAGGAAAAGATGCACGTACTCGTATGTGGAACGAATGGAAAGAAAATTAGGATGAAAGAAGGGAAGAAAATGTATTGTAAAAAAGAAAGGAATAGATGTAGCAGACGGAAGTGAGATGGAAAAATTGAATAACAGGAAGTAACAATAAGAGAAAGGCGGGAAGGAGGGAAGAAAAAATGGTTGAATAGGAAAGAAGTACATACCAATGAAAAAAAAAAAAAAAACAGAAGATAGTAGATAAATATACATGTTCTGCAATGAGAACCAAGAGAAAGGGGCAAACTGCAGATGCATCCAGACGAAGAAAGGCTAAAAAAGACAAACAAAGAAGGGGAATAAGGAGAGAGAGAGAGAGAGAGAGAGAGAGAGAGAGAGAGAGAGAGAGAGAGAGAGAGAAAACCTTCTCTGCTGTATATTTTCTTCTTCCCTCCCTTCCAACCTGTTTCTCTATTTATCCCCCTTCCCATTCCCCATCCTCTCCTACCTTCTCCCTCTCTCCTGTGCCGCCTACGTCTTCTCTTTTTCTTTTACTTTTTTTTTCATTCCACCCTCTTCATTACTGTCTCGTTTTTCTTGCTTTCTTTTCTTTAGGTACGCGCCTCAGCTTCTTTTCATCTTTTTTTTTTCCTTCCTTCCTTCTCCTGCCAACTCTGACTGGAGGGAGCGAGGGGGGAGAGAAAAGGAGAGAAGAGAAGCTTTCGTCTATGTTATCTCTTCTCCTCATGTATGTTAGATTATTTAGTCACTAGAAATAGTCTAGTAAGAAGCAACATGTCTTCTGTTGCTTGTGCTGCTTTTTGTTCTTCCTGACTTGACTTCTTCTTCTTCTTCTTCTTCTTCTTCTTCTTCTTCTTCTTCTTCTTCTTCTTCTTCTTCTTCTTCTTCTTCTTCTTTCTTTGTTTATCATTATTCTTCTTTCCCTTCCACCTCCTCCTCCTCCTCCTCCTCTTCCTCCTCCTCTTCCTAGAAGCTAAATGTCTTTTTTTCCTCTTATTTAAATGTCCTTCCTTCCACCTTCCCTTCGGCCACTACACCTTTATCCTTCCCTCCATTCCTCCCTACCTCCCTCCCTCCTTCCTTCCCCTACCCCTCTCTCTTCTTGCCTCGCTCGCTCTCTCTCCCTCCCCTCCTTCCTTCCTTCATTCGTTCCTTCCCTCCTTTCCTCTCTTCCTTAATTGGCCCCACCTCCCTTCCTTGCCTACCTGTCCCGCCCCCACCTTTTCCTTTGATTGCGTATCCTGCCTGCCTGTCTCCCTCCACCCCATCTTCTC
>NC_087164.1:19262422-19264922 GCF_035594125.1 Scylla paramamosain
TTATCAGTGGCATTTCATCTGACTTACTCTCCTTGTTACTTCAAATAAAGGCCATAAAATAGGTTGGGTTATTTTCTTTTCTATTTCTTCCTTCGTTAATTGTTCTTGGTGACGCCTCTTGTGTCGTATAAATCTCGTCTTTACTAATGACGCCTCAGACAACCTGGGTAGACTGTCGCACTCATTTATTTGCTCCGTTGTGAATGGCGTCTAAGTGGCCAGCCCTCAAACATCAGTGCAGAGGAGAGCACTGCAGCAAACCGCAACCAAGCGTGTGTTATCAACTTCTTTCCTTCCTGCTGCAATTACCGCCCGTATTTGAGACGCTCTGAGCTCTCATTCGGAGGATTTTGAAAAACCACACATATGATTAGTCCGATTTTCGTGTTTTTTTTTTTTTTTATTCTCCCATTGAAGGTGCAGAATTCTCCTTAAACTATCACTAGAATCATGAAATCACCCTTGAAAACCCTAATAATGTCCACTAGAGGCTGGTAAAAGTGGTCGAGATAACACCCCAAAAGGTTGGAGAATGCAGTTCCCTTAGAATCAAGACGAAGTTTTTTCTTTGGTGCGCGCGCGCGCGCGTGTGTGTGTGTGTGTGTGTGTGTGTGTGTGTGTGTGTGTGTGTGTGTGTGTGTGTGTGTGTGTGTGTGTATTGTCAATTCATCTCCAGCAGAATAGAACCATCGTTTCTAAACATATAAGGTGTCCTCATGCTAAATTGGTTTTATAATTCATTTCCTTAATACGCTTTTTATCTGCTCCTCACGACCCATAATGGCTTACAACGGTTCCATTCCCTTACAAGGTGGAGACCACTTTATCATTGAAGACTCAAGGCGGATATACGTAATGAACGAGAGCGATTTTTCCACGTGGATTAGCCTCAGTAAAGAAAGCGCCCTCGTTTCAACTATCAAAGGGATTCTTGCATTGAGTCTGAGTGTTGCAATGGTCGCAAGGGGTGAAAGAGGTGGCCACTTGTCCTACGCAGCTACCACAGTAAGGCCGCTGCTGCTGCCCGGCCGGATTTGGACCAGCTAGCGACACAGACCCGGGTAAAGCAGAAAGACATGCCTTGCCATCCGATGCCAGGTACAGGGCAGTCAGTGATCCTATGCAAGTATTTCCTCTATTCAGGTTACTGCTTCACTGTCGTCCCCAGTCTCCTGTTGTTCTTATTTTCACTGACTTTTTTTTTAATCATTCGTATTGCGTCCTCTTTCTTTCTTTTTTTTTTTTTTTTTTTTCGTTCCCTGCTTTTTGTTTTCGTTTTAAGTAAAGTGGTATTAGTGATAGTGTTTCTGGTAGTTAACACACACACACACACACACACACACACACACACACACTTTTAGAACCTTGCCAGAACGTCTTTTTTTAGTCGCCATTGTGTGTATTGAAACGTAGAGGAAGCTGCTGTGGAACTTCACTCGTGCGTCATATTCTCCTGAATTGTATTACCTCACAAAGAATGAAGAGAGAGAGAGAGAGAGAGAGAGAGAGAGAGAGAGAGAGAGAGAGAGAGAGAGAGAGAGAGAGAGAGAGAGAGAGAGAGGAGAGCTGCCTGAAAACTGAAAACATTCTAGTCCAGAAAGAAAAAAATGTGAAGATGATCATTGTACTCTCACTCTGACTGATAATGCATATGATAAAACTGTATTTGAATGATGACTTTTGTATGTTTCCTCTGATATCAATGTTTTTTTTTTCATTACTTGCAACATCCAATATTTACTTAAAGCTTCAGTGAGTTGCACAATCCTTTGTCTTTTGATTCCCAACTTGCCATGTTTACCAAAACCTGGGTGGTTCTGTTAAATCATTGTCAGTAATTTTTATGAGTGACCCTTGCTTGATTTTGTCAATGCCTCACCACTGAAATCACCTCATCTTGAACCATCTCCTTGACTCTCATGCCACCACCCTGTCAAACTAGCCCCCCGAGGCACTGTCCTGCTTCTTCATAGGAACAGGTAATAACTTCAAGATAATCACTCCCTAATCCATAAAGTATCTGTTATTCCCTCACATTGCTCACATTCGTTAACCATCCTCTAAATTATAAAGTCATAACCTTTCTTATAACTCAGATAAACATCATGATTATTTTTGTATTCTCTCACTTTCTTGGTTACAAAAAAAAAAAAAAAGGCAAAATTAGAATTCATAAGACACCAAGAGCTGCATGCATTTATTTTTTTTTCAATGAATGGTGAATATAAAGAATCAGAGAATAAACACACGTACTAAACTAAATATACCAGTGGCCACAATCATATAAATCTTAAGAACCAATTAATATGTTTCAGAGACGTCTAAACAGAGCAACGCATTTTGACTATAGTGGAAGTTTGAGGGTCTTGCACATAGAAACAGAAACAGAAAGAGAGTTGCCGGTGATGAACGGCACGTAAGTAGCTGGTAAGTGCCAGTCAACCGTGGAAAGCGTGACCACTGATGGGCTGCAGAGGTAAAGAGGCTAACCCAGGTAAGC
>NC_087164.1:19267422-19319922 GCF_035594125.1 Scylla paramamosain
TATATTTGTTTGTTTATTTATTTATTTTTACAGATCGGTGTGTCAGCATTAGCCATAGAGTAATAAGGGCAGTTATCTGACCTATATATTTTAACCATATCCTATTGACTTTTTTTCGTTTAGTACCTAAAATTCTCTCTCTCTCTCTCTCTCTCTCTCTCTCTCTCTCTCTCTCTCTCTCTCTCTCTCTCTCTCTCTTTCTCTCTCTCTCTCGTATCCCTTCCTTATTCACCTACTTATACGTGTCATTATGCAGATTCACACATTAACTTCACGTTCGTTTGGTTGACGCTCCACGAGGCAGATTGGCGTCAGTCTCCGTTTGACCACCGGGGCCGTGCTGACGAGAACCCCGCCTTGATAATCGCTGGACTGATCATTATGCTAACATGTAATTTAACCTAGACACGCACACTCGTATTCACCACTCACCCACCCAGAACACACACACACACACACACACACACACACACACACACACACACACACACACACACACACACACACACACACACACACACATACAAACACACACAAGTACACGTAATCATTCATATTCACACACAAACAGAAGTAGTAGTAGTAGTAGTAGTAGTAGTAGTAGTAGTAGTAGTAGTAGTAGTAGTAGTAGCAGTGGTGGTGGTGGTGGTAGTGGTGGTGGTAGCGCTAGTATTAGTAATTTACTGAAATTTATATTTGTACGAATTCAACACGAAATACAAATAGTTGAAATAAAAAGCAAGATTTTGAGCAATGTCTTATTAGTTTGATTACAAATATTACGAAGCCCTCACACACACACACACACATACACACACACACACAAAAACACAACTCAGCGACACAGGGAGCCCTCGGGACCCTACGTAGTACATCACTCCCCATTTGTATTCTCTGGTCCACAAACAATGATTCACTCACCGCTGAGACGTCCAAATAGAATGACTCACTCACACACTGCTGATGAGTAACACCAAATCTAGGTCATGTAAGACGAGACGTTACGGTCCGTTTTGCCTTGTTCCTGTCGGCGCTCTCCCTTGATTACATTAGTCCAAGAAACAATGAGGGAAATGCAGCAAACAAACAGTGCTCTGCTGTGGCCCGGCGTTATTCTCCGCTTCCTTATCCCTTGAACGCGTTGTGTGCTGGCTATGCCCTCCCTTATCTCGCGCCACACAGTCTCACATACAGAGCTAACTGTTACATGACTAGACCATTACAGTGTACAGTTTACATCCTCCCCTTAGTTTCCTACTCCATTCATCGAGGAACTATCGCTAATCCACAAGGGAAGAGGACCACTGTGCCTCAGTTACCGTACCTTCCTGAGTTTAAACCGATTTCCATTTGTTAGGGAAGCGTGGAATTACAGTGAGTCAGATCGAGTAGCATGTAGAGTATAACAAACGAGGTGTGTACATTATCCTTCAGGTTTGTACTCGAGTGTGACGTAATGGGTTCAAGCTGGATAAGTTAGATTTTGTATGGAAGATGGAAGAAATTAGTCCTCAGATATGACGGCATATAGTCGGAATAGATTCAGTTTATTAGTGCAGAGGCAGGAAGAAGCTTTAAAAGTAGATTAGACAGATTTATGAGCAGGAATATTAGGTGGAAATAGGTATGAATATATAAAATTAATCTATATTTATCAGATTGTGAATATGGAAAACGTCAACCACATTCACTTCAATAATCCACTTCTAACACTCACAATATGAGCAATGGCACGAATAACAGTATCCTAAGACAACCTGGCGTGTACCGTTCTCTTCTCCCCTTGCATATTTTTCCCCCT
The DNA here is from genome assembly GCF_035594125.1 of Scylla paramamosain. Lineage (NCBI taxonomy): Eukaryota > Metazoa > Arthropoda > Malacostraca > Decapoda > Portunidae > Scylla > Scylla paramamosain. Next base: position 19,269,224 of record NC_087164.1, read on the forward strand.
TTATTTCTCTTTCACTCATAAATATTTTCATTTGGTGGCCGTGGAATGCTCACAATGCACATTATGGAGAGGGCTCGGTTAGGGCTACACGCCGCTGCTGTCCTTGAGCATATTAGAAATTCTTCGCGTGGTTGTACTGTATTTAGTCTTATATTTGGGAATAGAAGGGGAGAAAAATCAGTTAGGGAACGAGAGTAAGCTGCTTTTGCTGCTACTGATGTGCAAGCTTCTGGTGCCTCTTCTGTTTTTGTTCATATAGTGGTGCTACTGAGAGAGAGAGAGAGAGAGAGAGAGAGAGAGAGAGAGAGAGAGAGAGAGAGAGAGAGAGAGAGAGAGAGAGAGAACCAGAGAGAGAACCAGAGACTGACAAGCAGGAAGACAGGCGAAAAGAAACAATAATCAAACCAAAGGCAGGCAAACAAGCAGACAGACAAAATACTAACTTAATAGCCAGATGAATTGACACATGACACTCAGGAACACACACACACACACACACACACACACACAGAAATGAGGTTAGTGGGAATATAAAAGAAGAATATTTGATTGTGTATCGTCCTGTTACAACAACCTGCCTTTTGTAAGATCCGAGGTGTAAATGTTTCTCTCTCTCTCTCTCTCTCTCTCTCTCTCTCTCTCTCTCTCTCTCTCTCTCTCTCTCTCTCTCTCCTTAGTATTTTTTTATGGTAATTTTCCGTGCATCACTTTTGGGAAACGCTTCGAGACTTTTCTTTGATGACTTCTCTATCAAAGCACACTACTCCTTGTACTTATTTTAAAAATCCCTTGTACGTCGATTTAGTATATCGGTAATTCTTCCCTCTATGCATTTTTTATCGTAATCTCCTTGTGTAAAGCTCGTACTACCCATCACGAGTACGCGAAGACGAGGCGCCGGCCAACACCTAAACCAAACACTCAACATGCACGTCGCCCCACATGTGCTTATCAGTGAAAGCGAGCTAGTCGGTGTCTCGGTGCTCTGACCTTGACGGAGTGAAGTGAGTCTTCTGACGGCGGACATAAACTAGAAATCTTCGTGTTTATTATGCTGGAGTGTTGCTAGCACAGTGTGTGTGTGTGTGTGTGTATGTGTGTGTGTCCGCTCAAGTTACTTTGTGGAGGGAATAATGTGTTGTTTGGTTTGTTTCGGTTCAACGTTCGTTTTCGATTCGGTAATTGGGTGTTTTGTGTTTGTATGCTTGTGGTTTTCTACCCTGTGAAATGTTACCATGTATAATTTCCCTTATTCTGTTGTTTCCTCTTTTTTTTCTCGTTTATACTTATTACGTGTTAATTTTGTGAACTCTCTGTCTTCCCGAGGTCCGCCATACACACGACACCTCGTATCCTCGTTGCGTATGAAGTATGATTCCCTTTGTTTTGCCTCTTAAGACAAGATGACAGATGGATGCGGGTCGAGGAGACAGTTCTCTCCCCACCCTTACTAAGCCGAGGTTTTAAGATGAATGCGGTAGTTCTGTTTGGTGGCCATAACGTAAACATCGTCGTTGGATAGTTTATCTCGTGAAGGGTTAATATATGCAATCGCATCTTTCTTATCGAGCGTTACTTGCATGTAGTTAAGCTGATCGTTCATAACACAGCTGATGAGGCCCGTTATGGGGAGTTTAACGGTGCTGTTTGGATAAGACCGCCCTTCCTTCACTCCATCTGTCTTCCTTCAGGCTCCCCCAAGGGCACTCTGCTGCCTGTACACGAACGCCGAGAACAATGTAGTCTCAACTGCCGCATTGTCTTGTCTGGAGGCGGCGTCAAGCTGGTGCCTCGTGTGCTGGCGTTAAGATCTTCGTGCTTCGTGATGCTAATGCTGCACCAACGAGGAACTAGATCACGAACACACTAGATCATGAACACACACACACACACACACACACAGACACACACACACATTTTCATGGAAGAGTAAAAAAGGTATATCGTGGCAACATGAAATCAGAGGTGTGAGGAATGTGGGTATAGGATGGACAAAAATTGAACTTAACGGTGTTGTGCCGTAACACATCCCAGCCAGCCACTCCATTGGCCAGCCATGAATACGAATAGTAAATTAGAAAAAGAAAAGCAGCAGGGAATAAGAAAGTTAATGTACATGTAAAGAAAAAAGCGTATAAACTGATAATTTTCATTGTAAAACAGATGATTTTAATTAGACAGGGATGCGAACAGTTGATTAGGGAAGCACCTCAGGGAATTAGAAATTGATAAACATGTAAAGAAGGGAAGAGAAAAACTATATTAACAGATAACTTTCATTGTACAACTGGTTACTTTTAATTAGTCAGGAACTGATTAGAAGATTTCGAAAATAGGAAATATGTAATGTAGAGTCACAGGACAACCGACTGATTGCTTTGGTAATGAAGAAGATGGTAATTCAAGGATGAAGATTAGAAGATGAACTCGACAGATTTTGGTGTTAGTGAAAGGTCACAGATAAAAAAATTGCAATATATTGGTGATTTGTGAGCAAGATAGACCTCACGCAGTAGTTGGAATGTAAATATTTCTATTAGTGGAAGAAGGAAGGATAGGAAACCACAAAGAACATATGGATACACCTCCAGAAAAAAAAAAAAAAGAAAAAGAAGAAAAAGGGATAATGGTCCTTGTCTTTTCGGACTAATTCAGAGGTCATTGGAGAAGATTTATACCATAGTTCAGTTTGTAATATCAGCTAACATTAATTAAAAGTGATCATAAGGAATGTGGAAGAGAAAAGACTTAATTCAGTAGTTCATGTAGTAAGGGAGTTTGAACAGTGAACACACACACACACACACACACACACACGCACACAAACACACAGTACTTAGAATCGCTTATTACCTCGCTTTGTCTTCTCTTTCTGGCCTGCACAATAATCCTTTCTTCCTTTGTGTAAACAGTTATACAGATTGTGCAGCGGCGGGCGACTACGACACATCTGCTTACCACAACCTCGGAACACAACATTAACTTTTATGATTGCCACTGAATATTATAGTGTTACAACCAACGTTTATAAATGTCACTGAGTCAACGGGAGAACAACAGCCGCCTGTGAGTCACCAGATGCTTGCGTTTAATGTTCTCATCACCCGCGACTGGAGGTCAACATTGATACTTCCTTGAGAGTTGTTTTTGGCGATGCTCCATTTTAATAATTCAGAGCCTTGCTGTCCACGCTCTGCTTTCTTCATCTCTGCTTCCTTCACCAATATTTTCAAATTAAATGCACCCAATTTCTCTGCGCCTTTTTTTCTAAAATACCCTAAAAATATCACTTACATTGCTATTAACCCAAAAAAGACACCTTATGTCACTTTTCGTTAAACTGTGTTCATAAGTTATCAATTGTCTTATCAGGTACCCAAAAAAACATTACCGCCGCTGCTATCAACACACAAAAGACACCCTCTGTAATCACTTTACGTAAGGCTGGATAGGTTCAGAAATCATGTCTTATATTATTACACATTGAATACTTAATGGCATTGGTTACTTGGGTCTAGCTTGATCATCGTATGGATTTTTGTAAGGGATACCTCTCATCAACATCAGTGCCGGGAATTTGTAAGCGTTCATTTATAAAGAAGTACAAGTATAGTAATACATGAGGAATAATATTACTAGAAGTAGTAATAGTAGAAATTATGGTGATTGTATTGGAAGTGTAGCAGAGGTAGTAGTAGTAGTAGTAGTAGTAGTAGTAGTAGGTGTAGTAGTAATAGTAGTAGTAGTAGGTGTAGTTGCAGTAGTAGTAGTAGTAGTAGTAATAGTAGTAGTAGTAGTATTAATGGCAACAACAGCAGCATTAGTAATAGTATTGATAACAGTAGTGGTCATATTAGTCGTGGCAGTAGTAGTCGATAACTCCTTGGCTTATATCACACACTTGCTCATTGTTAGGTGATCAGGGATTACTGCCTGAAAGAAGACAGCCCATTTTTATCTTAGTCCAGCCCTGTATTCGAACCCGAGGCTTCCTGGTTGTGAGCCTCCGGTAGCAACTATACCACTGAACTAGTTTTATTAATAATGTTAAGACCAACAATAACACAGTAACAGCAACAACAACGACGACGACGACGACGACTATGGCAACGATAACGACAGTAATAGCGACAACAGTAGTTTGTTACTATTGCTATTGAAATCGTAATGATACTAAAGTCATTATGATCTTAGAGCCGCCGCCGCTGCCACCGCCACACACCTTCACCAGCCAAGTGGTGTCGGGTTGGCTGTTCTGAGACGCACGTTCCCATGTTGTCATCGGGCGTGGGATCTTGTTTTCAGGGCTTTCGCATACGGTTCAGGCTCACACGCCGCCTCGCAACCTTTGCTCCCACGCGCCGCAGGTGTCACGTGGCAACCGACGCGGCGCACAAAATCGTGACCTGACCAGAGAAGGAGCGTCACGCCTCGGCAGGGCAAGGGGAGCGTGGGTATGGACGGGGCACCTCCTAACCAGCGGCGTCTGGCTCACTACGGCCTGACGGAGCAGCCACGCCAACACCAACATACTGAGGCTTGGTGCTCGTGCTTTTCATGTGCCGCTCTTATTTATTCAGTTGAGTGGCCGAGACAGGAGCGTGGTGATCACTGGACCCGCCTTGGAGTTCTGTTAATGCATTTATTATTCCTTTTATCACGTGTCATCGAGTGGTAGGAAATCATATGGATTTTTATTATTGAACTTACATTTGGTTTCTTATATAAGGTGGAGTAACATAGGGGCTAATGAGAAGAGGTAAGTATCAAGGGTCTTTGCTAGCACATGCACATCACACCAGTGCAATACACTGCGTTTAATGAAAATTGAAGAAATTTATCTTTGGATCATTTGTGTTTCTGCGGCGAATTTTAATACTGAGCATCATCACGACTGGGAAAGAGTACAATGATGATGACGTTTAGGTGAAGTTGTTAAGTTGCCAGACGTGGGTTTGTCTTGAGGTGGATAATTTGTAGCTTTGAAATTCTATCTACCATACATGGCAATTGATTTTTTCTTTTTACCAACATGAGCACCAGTGTTCTGCGCCACCTGTTTCAACCACCTGGAGTTATTATATTTACTGACTTTCATTTTGATTGTTGTGTGTGTGTGTGTGTGTGTGTGTGTGTGTCTATATATAGCGGTGTGTGCAGGTCGATGAACTCGATTGATAGAGATATTTTTATTTTCAATTAGTTTTTGTTCACCTGGATATCTAGAACTGAAAATTACTGAAGCCATGTCTGCATTTTATTACTTACTCAACATGCTCGTTTGCAGCCATCATAAATTAACCAAACCCCTTAACAAACTGTCGTTAACCACACTCGCAGTTTTAACAGAACAAAACCATCTTGGGAACATTGGCAGCTTTGAATGCATCAATATGTAGGCCTGAAGTGGCGTTGTATCTCACTGCAGTATGCTGCCAGATCTTACTGGCGATCCAATACCTATAGCGTTACAATAATATTATGAAGAGCTCGGGGTGGCAAGAGTGAGTCCAAAGAGGCGCTGGTGCCATGCTCAATCTTCTGTTTTTTTTTTTTTTATTATTATTATTAGTAGTAGTAGTATTTATGTATGTATTTATTTATTTATTTTTATCACCATCTAGTAACATGACGGAAATATATTAATCATGAAAGTGACAACAAGTTTATGAAGTGATAGATTTAAAAGAGTACTAACCCTTCCGCTGCTCGTCCGCACATCTTGATCACAAACCATTCTAGATATTTTTTTTTTTTTTCACCATTATAGCGGCTATGAATCTGACAACCTATTCTTTCAATCCTTTATTTTGATTATTTTTACCTGGTTCCAAATATTTTGTATAGTTCTTATAGTGAATTGTTACATATCGCAGTGGAAGTGATAAAAAAGTATAGTGATTGTTGATTTTAAAATGATGTGTTTACAAACAGATTATTTATTTTGGTGTGTGACTTTTTTTTCCTCCTCTCAGGTGGTAGCGCTAATTCAGTGACAGTTTCCTGAGACGTTCACACCGATCATGCTGAGGGGTAAGCCGCCCGGGAAAACAATTTTGGATGTTTAAGGTCCTGGCGTGCTGGCGTGGAGCCTAATTGGTGTCGTGGATGTCTTTATGGAATGCTTCAGAAGATTTTTTTTTTTTTTCACCTCAGTAAAATCTAGTCGTTGCTTCTATGCAACTATTAAACTGTACGTAAGTGTGTTACAGCTCTACTCGCGTGTTTTACTTTTCTTACGAGTTACTATTTTTGAGGGATCTGTTTTCTTCTTCAAATAGTTGCATGTATTTTTTTTTTTCTTGCGAAATTGGCTTGCGAAAAAAGAAAAAATACAGCTCAGAAACAGTAGCAAAGTAAATATGTATAACGCGTGGAATATGTTGGAAAAAGAGTATAAATAAGATAGTGTGTGTGTGTGTGTGTGTGTGTGTGCTCATCAACAAACTGTGTCCGGGCTTTCTGAAGCAAGGAAGGATTACATGCTGCTCGTTCCTTCACCTCGCCACAAGTAACCACCAGAAGCCTTAACGAAACTTGGGTAAGTAAATTGCCAAGGAAAATTGCTAAATTACTGGAAGTTTAGCCTTTGAACCCTTAAGTTTACGTGCCGGTTTGAAATTTTATCCCTAGGTGAATAAAATACTGGAAGAAAATAGATCCGTGGTGTTACAAGGCTTATGCCGCACTGAAGACAGCGGGATTGCTTTATGTGAATGGTTTTGAATACTCGTCACACTGGTTTTTGTTGCCCTTGTTTGACATGATTCACAGAGACATGTTTATCATTTTTATGGAGATGCTTTCACTTCACAATCTTATGTCCTTCTTAAAGTGTATATTACCTATCTTGATACAATCAAAACTGAAAATAGTCAATTTTGCTGTGAGTAATTCAATCATACCGAGGTTTGTATGTCGTCAGGTTTGGAAATATATGTGATAATGCCAAGCAGGTGCGAGCAGGTTCAATTCATCATACTCTTTATCGCTACTGTCCGCCATGCTGTCGCGTATGCAGGTATCTGTCTGTAGTTGTCATTGCCTGTGTAGGATGAGAAGCAGGCTCAGAGGTCGAGTGACCTACACTCACCTCAAGTATATAAAGCGTTCTCCCTCAATAATCTCTGAGCTGCCTAGAATCCACCAATTACCAGGCTCTGTAAGAAGACTGTCAGCAGATCAGAGGGCTTATGGTTGAGAAAAAACACAACACACAAGGGAGATGATTACGGAAGGTTACACGACTTCTGATCACAGCTCGGCATTCTACTTCTGTACAAAGACTGCTGCTGTCGATTGCTCGTCTTTATAAGTAGAAAATAATATACAAGGTTTCCATTATTAATCTCACGTCCATTTACGACCCCTTGCCCTTATCATCCTCACTGACCTGAATAGTGCTGTATACCATGTTTTCCCAGGTAAATCTCCCCTCACGACAGGGATAAAAAAAAAAAAAAAATTAAACCCAACCCACTGAGCTTTTTGGGGGGTTTTATTGTTTTTTGGGTTTTATTTTTTTTTGGGGGGACGAGATTTATTTATTTCGTTGCTTGTTCCTCATATTTCTATGTAAATCAGTTTAAATAAGCAATTAAGAAGTAATCTAGAGTCAAACAATAAGCTTGAGGTGTTTTTATTTTCATGTAAGATGCCAAGAGCAACAAAAATATAATGAAAAGGCCCAATGAGGTGATAGTCCCCGAACAGAGTCAAAAACGGTTGTCAAAATATTAGATGATAAATGTCTTGGAACCCTCCTCTTGAAAGAGTTCAAGTCATAAGAAGAGGGAAATACAGAAGCAGGAAAGGATTTCAAGAGCTTACCAGAGAAAGGGATAAATGAGAATACTGGTTAACCCTTGCATAAAGAGGTAGATAGAATATGGGAGAGAGAAAGAAGAAAGTTTAGTGTAGCGAGGCTGCGGGAGAAGGGGGAAACATGCAGTTAGCAAGATCAGAACAGCAGTTATCATGAAAATAACGGTAGAAGATAACAAGAGATGCAACATTGCAGCAATGAGAGAGAGAGGGGCTGAAGGCAGTCAGAAGAGAGGAGTTGATAAGACGAAAAGCTTTTGATTTCACCCTATCTAAAAGAGCAGTATGCGTGGAATCCTTCCAGACATGTGAAGCATACTCCATACATGGACGGATAAGGCCCCTGTACAGAGTTAGCAGCTGGGGAGGGTGAGAAAAACTGGCGAAGACGGCTCAGAACACCCAACTTCATAGAAATTGTTTTAGCTAGAGATGAGATGTGAAGTTTCCAGTTTAGATTATAAGTAAAGGACAGACCGAGGATGTTCAGTGTAGAAGAGGGGAACAGTTGAATGTCATTGAAGAAGAGGGGATAATTATCTGGAAAGTTGTGTCGAGTTGATAGATGGAGGAATTGAGTTTTTGAGGCACTGAACAATGCACTGCCCCAATCAGAAATTTTAGAGAAATCAGAAGTCAGGCGTTCTGTGGCTTCCCTTTAAGAAATGTTTGCTTCCTGAAGAGTTGGGCGTTTCCGAAAAAGACGTGACAAAGTGCAGGATGGTATCATCAGTTTGGTTTAGAAGATCATTGATGAATAATAGGAAGAGAGTGGATGAAAGGACAGAAACCTGAGGAGCACCTCTTTTAGTAGATTTAGAAGAAAAACAGTGAGCTTCTACCACAGCAGCAATAGAACGGTCAGAAAGGAAACTTGAGATAAAGTTACAGAGAGGATAGAAGCCGTAGGAGGGTAATTTGGAAATCGGAGCTTTGTGCCAGACTCTATTAAAATAAAGCTTTTGATATGCCAAAGCCAACAGCTTGAGGATAAATTCAAAACTTTAGGGAGGCAGGAAATTAAAACAATAGGACGATAGTTTGAAGGATTATAATGGTCACCCTTTTTAGGAACAGGCTGAATTTAGGCAAACTTCCACCAAGAAGGAAAGGTAAATGTTGGTAGGCAGAGTTGGAAGAGTTTGACTAGGTAAGGTGTCAGCATGGAGGCACAGTTTCGGAGAACAATAGGAGGAATCCCATCAGGTCCAATAATCTTCCGAGGGTTAAGGCCAGTGAGGGCATGGAAAGCATCACAGTGAAGGATCTTAATAGGCAGCATGAAGTAGTCAGAGGATGGAGGAATGGGGAACAAGCCCTGAATCATCCAAGGTAGTGTTTTAACAAAGGTTTGAGCGAAGAGTTTAGCTTTAGAAATAGATGAGATGGCAGTGGTACCATCAGTTTGAAATAAAGGAGTGAAAGATGAAGAAACAAAATTACCGGAGATGTTTTTGGCTAAGTGCCAGAAGTCACGAGGAAAATTAGATCTTGAAAGATTTTGGCACTTTCTATTAATGTATCATGCTGATACAGGTTGCACCGGTTGGACAAAGCCTGTACAGGAAATCAATGGATCAGGATTGATCTCTTTTACATTTTATATGTACATATATAGACCTTATTTATCAATATGATATAGAACTAAATTTTGATATGTAAAATAAAAAAAAAAAAAAAAACTTGGGTTTTTTTTGTGAGTTTTTCTTTCTTTATTTTTTTTAATGCCAAACCTGCCTCACGACCATCCCTTTCTTAAGATTTATCTCAAAATAATTCTGTATAGGAGAGGTTATACTAGATTAGAAAATGTTTAATGGGGGTGAATGATTTTTGTGTGAAAATTTTTATCGAGTATCTTCATGGGTTGAGTTTACATAGAATGAAATAGTAATACGCGACCTAGTTTATGATTAGGAGAGGAATTAGAATGTTGCAGTTAAATTGGGTATATCTTCTGAAGGTATCTCGCATGATACCATAACAAAGATCGGGGAGGCCTTAACTTTAATGGCTCGCAATCTTACCACCCAGACATACAATAAGATTCAGAGGCTGGAATGGGGTGGTGTCTTGCACATATCATTATATATATAACAAGGGTAATGCAGCCAATATATTGAGGGTTAGTAATCAGGATAGAACAGGATTTCAAAAGGAGATAGGAAGAAATAGATTTTTAAATATTGGTGGATATTGGCTTTGACTCAGTAATCACGTTGTTAGTGCGGTCAATAGGGAGTTTCAAAGAACAGTAAGGTGATTTTATGGATAGGGATGATGGGCAGATATAAGTAGGTATGTTTATTCATGGACTGCCACATGTAGGCTTACTAGCAGCTTCCCTCATATTCTCATGTTCTTAACCCATTCAGTGCTACAGGTATTTAGTCGTAATAGGTTAAATAATTATTCCAGATGAGTAACTACATGAATTATAAGCTCTTGACAGCGAAAAGCACCATCGTCATCTTCATAACATCCTTTTATGGCATCTAGGATATAACGAGATCTATGTCATGGTGCTGAAAGAATTCAGCTGCACTCCAGAGTCAATAAGCACACTAGGATCATGCAAATGAGACCCATCATTGTTCTTTCCCTTACTGCGTGTTATGATTGCTAATTTCAGTAACCTACAAAAATTGCTGTAAAAAGTGCCCGTTGCAATTATTAATGGCAATGTTGGTGGAGGTGGAGGATTTTTTTTTTTTCAGTTTCCAGTCGTACATGTTATAAACTCATTGAATATATATATATATATATATATATATATATATATATATATATATATATATATATATATATATATATATATATATATATATATATATATATATGAGAGGATAATATTTTCAACCTTCTCAAATACAAATCTCACACACACACACACACACACACACACACACACACACACACAATAGCACATTCAAATGGTATTTTCTTCAGTGTTTGTATGAATAGGCGAATCGTGGGTTTCAAGGGCAAATGCCTATGTGTGGCAGGGTAGCGGCGTTAGGCTGCGCTAGGCTGGGGCAGGCAAGACAAGTGGGTGCAGTGCGGACAAGGATATCCTGCCTGGGTGATACTGCTAAAATTAGTTCGCAGCCAGACAGGCGAGGACGTGCAGCTCAGCCCACAACACTCCATCCCATTCACACACCTGGCCAAGTCTGCTGCATATTTGTAGGCCGAGTCACCGTGCCCTTGGAACAGTGAGAGGCACTTCACCACTCTCTGCCACCCTCTGAGGCCTCACTGTGCCGCCGCAGCCCTGCCGCCGCCCAGCAGCTGCAAGCGCGGAGCCTCACCCGAGCGAGTCAACAAAATGGCTCTCACGACCTGAGGCACAAGTCGGTCGCTTGGTCAGGAAGTGCGGCGCTCCTTTATCCTGTATTACAGACTAAGTAATTTATTCTCCTGGTTTACTTGAAATGTGTTTTTTTACTTTATTTGTTGTACTTCGCCATACTACCAGTATTGTCTTTTATTGTACTGTTTTATTTTTCTACCTGGTCTACTCTTCCGCACGATTGGAGTTGCTTCATCGAACCGAAACATCGTGATCGCTCTTGTTTACTTAACATGTTCAGGCCGCCCACTCCTGCCGCCCCTCAGCCCGCTGCAAGTCTAGCACGTCGGCTGCTACCGGTGCATATGTTTTTTTTAAATTTTTTTATTAATGGATATATATTTTTCATCTAATATTAATATTGTGCTTCATGGAAGAAGTTAATAATTACAAATCTTCGCAAATCTCCTCGTTTCGACCTTTCCATCGGCCCTTCACTCACGCTGCACTTCCCATCCCTCTTTTCTCTAGAGATATAACAATCTTGAAAAAAAAATTGTATTTGTTAGTCTGCATATTATATCAAGTGCACATAACAGCTTTTTAGTATCGTTATTAAGTAAAAACCCAAATCTACCACATAAAAACCATATTTTTGGCCTCTTGCTGCGCGATTCTGCATCACAAACGCTAGGAGATTTTCCTGTGATTTATAAACTTCTCTATCCTAGCAGAACTGTGGGATTACGTAATGTAATGAACCACAAAAAAATAGATGTGTACATTATATATGATTTTGTGGCTTACGGATGGACGTAGCATTAACAGTGATGTTCCCATTGACAGCGCCGTCAGAGCCGCAAGAGCAGCTATTAAAATGATAAATATTGCCCAGGGAATATAAGGGAAACGAATATGGAAATGTGCACTGAGTTTAAGCACACGCCCGACACAAGACACATGAATACACTTTTGAAAAAAATTGTAAAATTTTGGCAGCAGCAGCAGCAGCAGTCAGGTATCCTGTGCTAGTAAGGTGTCGGTGTGTCATACCTGCAGCCTCACGTGTTTCCATTGTACTTACCTTCCTGCATGAGCGGTGTCAATGAGTGAGCTGATGCAGGAAACCATAAACATGTTGGCAAGGCGTCTGGCGCAGCAAAAAACCAAACACGAGATACCGTTTTTTTTTTTTTTCCGACACATTCCAGTTATCTCCCGGTGCGCAGTGGCGTTGGCGTGCTTGTTGTATGTATAGAGGTAAATTATATCCAAATTGTCACTGATGAGGAGGGAAAAACTGTACACATTAGACAGTACCAGATTCTTTTTCTCTAACCCAGCGATGGTCAGTGATGTCTTAATCTGGTGGCGTTGTGATCGTGTCTTTAATGCTACTAGATGCACCACACACACACACACACACACACACACACACACACACACACACACACACACACACACACACACACACACACACACGATTGCTCATTCCTCGTTCAGTCAAATCTTTCTTTTGTTCAATATGAGGATCCGTCCAAAGGTGACTAAGTTATAGTGACGCAGAACAAAGTTACTGGCGGCTTCCGTGCAGTGATGTAGATGCTCTTGCTACTCGTCCTGACGTCAGTTGTATCTGTTCTCTTTTTTCCTTACAATTTCCCGAAGTTCTTGTTATGTTCTTGTTCTTGGCAAAAATGGTTGTCAGAATATTAGCACTGTTTCATCGTTGTATCTGTCCTTGGCGTTCGTTGCATTGCTTCTTAGGTCATTTTTTTATTTCCTGAAATTTTCTAAACGGCCATAAGTTGTCTTCTTTGTGTAGGGAAGACATTTTTGTCGGAATGCTTGTATTGGATAATCACGGTCTTGTCTAATTGAACAGCTTCATCGATGCTTTCGCAAAATGACTGTATGTGTGTGTGTGTGTGTGTGTGTGTGTGTGTGTGTGTGTGTGTGTGTGTGTGTGTGTGTGTGTGTGGAGCCACGAACAGCATCCTAAAGTTTGTGTCACTATGCCTAAATCATCATGCTGGTCTCCCAGACAGAGAGTGACGCACACTGGCACTGTCATCACCACAGCGATGGATGACTCCCTCAACACGAAGGAAAACCACACCGCAGGTCGCGGCCGCCGGAGGAAGACACTGGATAAAGCATCATGGTGTCGGCTGCTGTGTCACAGTTTTCATGATAAGATCGGTCGTGATTACATTGATGTCAAAAGATTGTGCTTATCAGTTTGTGGCTTCTTAAAGTAATGAAGATGCTCAGCATCTCTTGCCTTGAAGCCGTAGGAATACAGAATATCGGATTTTTTATTCCTAATATACAGCATAAAGTTCATTCGTATGAGTATTCCGATATTGCCAATTGCAAGTTATATAAAGGAGACAGCAATGATATTAATATAAAATTCTAATAATATGAGAAATATCAGTGATACTGGTAATAACGATAATGCTTAATAATGTTAATAATAATAATAATAGTAATTGTTATAATAATAATAATAATGATGATGATGATAATAATAATGATAATAATAATAATAATAATAATAATAATAATAATAATAATAATAATAATAATAATAATAATAATCGCGGGCGCAACACAAAACGCTTTGTAGTTGGGTAGTCGGGATGCAGTTTTCCAGCGAAGGGGCGGCGGGCGGTGCTGGTGCAGACAGACTCTTCATGAGGCGACGAGCTGGAATGGTAATTAATTTGCTAATATCTAATGTCATGTGTATGTGTTTGTGTTTGGGATGAACTCAGGGGATCGTCATCCGGCAAGGATCATGTTATACTTACTCCAATAATCTTTATTTATCATTAAGCACATTCATATCACAGGAAATGCCTTCTCGTGCTGGCAAAAACTTGTTTGGTTCATTCATTCATTCATTGGGCCGCTGCACTTCCTCAATGGCTGGATGGTAAAACTCCTCTCCATGTTTGCTGCTGTGCTGGTGATCTCTGCACTGTACTTGCTGTAATCCATGAGTGTGTGTATCGCTGTAGTAAGCCTGGCCAACCTGCACCCAGGGGCTGGCAGGTTGCAGGCAGGCTGTGGTAATTATCACCTGTATACAGCCTGCCCTCCACCAGCGATGTACTAATCCTCCTCAGCCTCGCTGTTGTTGACTGCGTGGCTGAGTGTTCCACAAGCCACAGAAGATGCAAATCGTAAACATGGAAAACTCACTATTTATCATAATTCTTTCATGATTCACGCATGTGATCACTTCACCATACTGATAACTCTTTTTAATTATTATTTTATATATTTTTTTTTATGTACCAACATTGAAGATTATACAGGCCATCGTTACATTATTGTGCCACAAGTCAGAACTCATAAAAGCTAGGGAAACAATACCTCCTTCTTTCACAAATCGCCCACATCACGACACTCATCACTTACTGATATAATTTACTTTTTTATTTTTTCTTCCTAGTAATTCTTTGCATTATACTGTAATAGCTGTAATCACTGAATTCCACTTGACTGAAAGAAAAAAACACTAAACCACACTAAATCATTACATTTTCAAGAATACACACAAATATTGCAATTTGTTATCCATAACTGACTGGTACTTTCGTCACTACATTTTATTCACGCACTGTGTGACGCACTGTGACTTGAGCACTAATCCTGGCACACTGGAGCACCGCCGCCACAACACTAACACTGCACTCCGCCCGCACTCACCGCCGCACTCACCCGCACTGCAAGCGCCGCATTTTTTAGTATTTTTTTTTTTTTTTTCAGGACACTTGCCATCTCCCTCTCACTGTCCACACTGCTCACCACCATCTGACACTGACACTAGAAGCGATGCACCAAACTGAGCAGAAACACTTAGATATCTTATTGATCAAAGCACAAAGAAAGCTACATTTAATCCTTGTTTTCTTTTGTTTTTTCCAACAACTTTGTAAGCACAACTCACAATGCTTTAAAGGACTTGAGAACAAAATGAAGCCGTAGAAGGTGGAGGTGGCTACTACGCAACAAGCCGCCCCAGAGGTACTCCAGTACTGCGGCGGCCGCTGCCTGCCGTCAATCAGAGATACTGTCGTCGTGTTGCCTCCACGATACTCTCTGCTAAAGACTGGCGGCAACATTTCGGCGGTTTTCTAGTAATGTTATTCTTGTGCTTCCTTTTGTTAATATTCCTTCAAAATTCCAAGCTGATTAATGCCAAGATATAAGTGTTCTCTCTCTCTCTCTCTCTCTCTCTCTCTCTCTCTCTCTCTCTCTCTCTCTCTCTCTCTCTCTCTCTCTCTCTCTCTCTCTCTCTCTCTCTCTCTCTCTCTCTCTCTCTCTCTGCGTCTCTCTCTCCCCACCGAGAAAGTCGCTTGTCATGGCCCTCGCTCACCCCTCAAGCGTGGGGAGGATGATAACACTGGGGCCGCGCACTTTGCATTTCACAGACCGATTATTATTCTTTTTTTTTTCTTTTCCACACACGCACACACAAGCACAGCTAGGCGTGTTCTACCACCTCTGTTGCCAGGAGAGGTTGTATGAATTGTCACTTTTTTATTGATATTTTTCTTACACTAGCACCACTTCGTGACACATGCATAGACACACACGTTTCGTCACTACACTTCCACATGCCACAGAATATTCCAGCTCCGGGACAGAATAACTTTAGTGACACTTGGCAGCATATGGTGGACCTCCCAGGCATGCTTGCGCCCGACTGCCTCAGAGTGCACTACCTGCAACCTGCGGCCCTGGGCGACGCATTGACCTCCAGATTGTTTACAGTTTAGTCAGAAGCAGCAGACACCCTTCATGGGCCCCTCGTCTTCACTTGCGTCCTCACGGAAGCGATATATTTCACACCGCCATTTTCACTCGTGCTAATCAATATTTGCGGAAAGTTCACTCGTCCAGGCGGGGCAGGACTCACGCCACGCAGACGATTCGCGCTACTGCAGAATCACTGGTTTGTCGCTGCTGCATGGTGAGGCACGCCAGCCCGATGGCCGCCTGCATCCATTCACTGTGTATCACTCACTGCCGTACTCTAAAGCAGGCAAGCACCGCTGTATCAGTAATCTGAGATACCGATAACTTCACTATCTCATCGCCTTTTCCATTACGCTAATCGACAATGACGAATTTTGTCTGTTTTCGTACCGCCATGAGAGTCATGTGGACCGTGTTGGCTCCCAAGGTGCACTGGCAAGCAAGAGCTGTGCTTGACGTCTGCATGCACGCTCCTCCCCCCACCCCCTCTCTTGCACCGCTCTCTTCTGCCTGATGCGCACCATGTGCATTTCCGTGTTTCTTGTGCTTGCATTTCTATATATACAGTTCCAGGTGATCCAGGCACATATAGTATTTCAAGACGGTCACATCCAAGCAGTAAACAATAAGCTTTTCCCTGGTGCTTGCGTGCTTTACAGCTCAGTCCTCCGGCGTGTCCGACTCACGACTGAGCCACTGTGCTTGATTCATATCGTGCATGGCAGGCGAGCACCAGGTTGCTTTAAACCTTCGATCGTTGGCTCCTGTCCTAACACTGGCCGGCCTTCGGACGCGTACCCAGACCTTGTAGGTCTCGCCTGCCTGGCGTCATACATCATCACTCTAATGTCTCTTTGTTCTCTCGTTATAAATGGCACGTAAAAGTCGTTAAAAAAAATTAAAGCAACTGATTTCTGCCAGCCGTAGAGGGGCGGGGACACGTGTTTTGCAGATGTGTGTAGAGGCACATTAGGTGCCTGTGCGTGGAGCCCCGGCTGGCTGGAGGCCACTGACCCCCAGCGCGGGGCCTATACTCGTACTCTGCTGTTGAGGCCGCTTCCTGCTTCCCTTGAGCTCGCTATTATTTCTACTTTTTCGCCGCGTTGGGGTTGCGCTGCCTGCACCTACTCGTTAAAGTGTAGTGTTGCCTTCTGTTTGTCGCCGATTTTATGTTTTGACAAGGCCTAGAGAATCCGGCATCGCTTTAACAACTGTTAACTGTTCGCGTGATACTTCTGTGCCGTCAAGGCTACCGTACATGTGTGTGTGTGTGTGTGTGTGTGTGTGTGTGTGTGTGTGTGTGTGTGTGTGTGTGTGTATGGCTCTCACCAGTGTTGGGAGACAACAGGCTGAGTAAGCAGTCTGCCCGTCACGTCCTAGGACACAACATCACAGCACTGTGAGATCGGCGGGCGGCAGCGAGGGAAGGCCGCGCCGCACCTTTCATTGTCTCGCTTGTCTACCTGTAATTGTTTTTCTGCCAACAATCACACTTTGACCTTCACTTCAATGTGCCCTGAATACCAATACAAACGTCAGGACACCCTTGCTTGCCGCGTATTACTCATGACTTCAAGCATTACAATAACAATGGGGGCGAAGAGCAGTAGCAGCGAGCGCACGTGGGCAGGATACTGGGGGTGCGTGCTGCTGGAGAGCGTGTAATGCAACCCTGACATGACACTAGAAACCGGATTCTTGTATTTTTAGCTCCTCACGCACAAGTGTGACCTTAAGACACACTTAAGAAGTCACAGCTGTAAGATGCGTAAAGATCACCGTTATTTTTGTATCTTCCTCTCGTTCTTATTGATCGTGAGTGCAGGTCTTTCTCTTTAATAGAACCGTGTTACCTGCACGTGATATAATTTTTATGCTGGTGTACGCGTAACTCTTTTCAGCTATGAGATATCCTGAAAAAAAAAATGAGAAGAAATTTAAGATAATCGATGCACTATGTTATCTTTCTTTCTTCCCGTAAGAAAACCCCTTTATGGGAGAGCTGGCAGGCTAAGCTCTGAGTTGCCTGAAGTTTTGAGGTCATCAATCTGTTTGCCATCAAGAGAGCACCACCGAGGAGGCGTATCTTGTTTCTCTGTTATAGTAAATCCTTTCTCTTTCATTTCTTTGTAATATAACTTTGAAAACAAGATTATCTTATTTTAGCATTTACACGTCTTTTTTTTCATTAAATGGCGCCGAGGAGGCATTTATCTTACTTTATTATTATCTATCCTATCTTTCCTTCACACATGTATAGATAACAGCAAGATTTCTTTATTCGCACACAAACACAAGACTAAATCACACGCTAACCATTATATTGTTGTGTCAGAATCATCGGTAAATATTAAGACAAAATTTTTGTTCCAGTAATTCTTAAAAATATACTCAGTGGTTTAGAAATCCATGAAAATTTACTTGCAATTCCAAGCTAATACATGCTCTAAATACTCTTACAAATCCTTTTCACTCTTTTAAATTTCTATACCCTAAACAAACTATTAAAAACCTGTTTACAAAATTAAATCATTGCATTCTTTAGATACCACTGGAAATTTCCTCACAGTTCTAAATAAACACAACCTCTAAAACTATTCAAAATCCAGCCTCCACTATAGACCTCACTCACATTCTCCTTAGTGCAAGAGTTGTAAATCCTTCAAAACAAAACTCCGGAGAAGATTACGTAAAGAAAGAACGGTGCATTTATTTCCGGAATCCCTAAAACGTTGCCTCGCAGTAGTACTCCGATGCACCCTGCAGTAGCTTCTCGTGCGATCCATTGACGCAAGGACACGTGGGTACACTATTGGCTGTGGTAAGGAGCAGCAAGCGAGGTGAAGTGGACAGAGGTCGTGAGGAGCGTGGGTACATTCTTTACTATGCTCAGTCTGTCTGTAAGAATGAAGGCGATTTCATTGATAGCTAGTTTCTCTCTCTCTCTCTCTCTCTCTCTCTCTCTCTCTCTCTCTCTCTCTCTCTCTCTCTCTCTCTCTCTGTTTTTCCTCTTGAGACTCTCCCATGACCATTACTTACTGGACTTCTGTTGGGAGATGTGTACTTGTAGCTCTCATATTTTTTCATGCTTGCAAATTTCACCTTTTAAATTTGTGTTGAGGGAAGAGTGTGTGTGAGAGAGAAGAGTGTAGAGAGCGAGTGACGTATAGGGACAGGTAAAGATGGCAAAACGTCTGTAAGGATTATAATACTATTCACTGCATAGAAATTATACTCATAGTTTTTGTCTCACTTTTTGTGCATGAGGGAAGAATGACCGACAGAGAAAGGTGTAACAGGTGAGCAACATAGGCGAAGAACTTGAGTGATATGTAAAGATGCTAAAATGTAATGATTATGATTCTATTCATCGCACAGAAATTGTCCATATCTTTTTATCTCAGTTTTTGTGTTAAGGGAAGAATGAGTGGTTGACAAACGCGTAAAAGTTGAGTGACGTAAGTGAATGATTAGAGTGAATTAGAGAGAATGATTAGAGAGTAAAAACGCCAAAATTAATGTAAGGATTATAGTTATGTTTATGGTACAAAAGTTATTTTCTCTCCGTTTATGGTCGTGATGGAAGATTGAATGACAGAGGAATGCGTAAAGGGTGAGAGAGGTGAGTACAAAATAAAGATAAGAGAAGAAGATGACAGAATAACAATGTGACAACTACATTACTTAGGTACAGAGATAATTCACTTTTTTCTCTCTCTCTCTCTCAGCTTGTGGATGTAAAGGAAGAATGAGTGAGAGAGGACAAGTAAGGAATGAGTAAGATAGATGATGGATTAGGGATACAATTGTGAAAATGAAAAAAAAAAATAAATAAATAAAAGAAAGAAAGGAAGAAAGAAAGAAAAAAGAAAAAGATAACCATGATAATATTTTAATACTATTTTATGGCACAGAAATTATCCATGATATCTTCATCCTATTTTCATAATTATTTCCTGCATCTGTTCAGGTACGGAGATAACTAACTATTATAATCACAACACTTCCCTTCTTTTCCTTTAAATATTATTGCAAAGATTTAGAGATGAGACTAAGGAGTGAAGGTCAGGGGTGAGGGTGAGGATTAAGGTGACGATCATGGCCAAGGTGAAGAAGGTTGAGCGTGACTGACGAGGAGATAATTAATAAGAGATATGACTTTTTTTCAAAGATTAGGGAAATGAGAGATTGTAGCGGACACGGATGAGAGGAAGAACGACCGATTGGTGGAGTGAATGGAGAAAGAAGAGGAGGTGGAGGTAAAAACAGCAATGGAAGAACTAGAATTATTCCAAAAACATTCTTTTATTCTAGTTACATTATTTATTCTATTATTATTTTCAGTGTGTGGAGTTTGACAGGCTACACTTTGCTGGCATAGGGAAAATGAACAGTAACATTAATGAGTACATAGTGAAGGAAGAGAAGAAGGGAGTACAGACGGTGATGGAAGAAGTAAATATAAAGCTAAAAAGTATATCCCCTTAAAACAGAAAATAAAGAGTGTACCTCCTTGAAATAGAAAATAAGACAAGGGAAATAGATAAATAAACTAGACCATGTAAACATATTTTGCTGGAAGAGAAAAATTCGGTAAACGTCGCTGCTTCATATTAACAAAATCAAATAAAATAAAAATGTTCTATGTAAAAGTGCTAAAGTGAAAAGGACTTAGCAAGAGTGGATTAACCTTTTGTGCCCATACACTTACTGGCCTGGCCGCTTTGACTCTCACTCCGAAGTACTGCCACGTGTGTGTGTGTGTGTGTGTGTGTGTGTGTGTGTGTTTGTGTATTTGAGAGAGAGAGAGAGAGAGAGAGAGAGAGAGAGAGAGAGAGAGAGAGGGGGGGGGGGCGGGGAAACGGGGAAACAAGGGAACACATTTAAATAGAAAATGGAAGAAAAGTATATATATATATATATATATATATATATATATATATATATATATATATATATATATATATATATATATATATATATATATATATATATATATATATATATATATATATATATATATATATATATATATATATATACTAAGATTGAAAATTGAATAAACTGAATGCACGAAATGAACACCGACAACAATTGAGGGCTTGGAAATAATGTATAAATATAAATACTTAATCATAGTTTTAGTGGATGTCTAGTCGGCGGAAATTAAGGTCGTGTTTCTTGCTTTAAATTCCATGGCTCTAGTTGGATTTCAGTGTGTGCTACTCTGTAAGACTACACATATTACTAATTTAATGTGCGTACGGCAAAAACTGTGCAAGTATTTTACATCTAAGTTTTCTCTTCACTCTTATTGTTATGTTTTGTTATTTGAGAAAAGCTGATCGAGAGAGAGAGAGAGAATGCTTTGTTGTTTAAAAAATGTGGGTTGGCTGAAAACGTTTTTATTTGTTCGTTTCTGTTTTGTGAATTGCGGATTGAGTATAAATGTTTTGTGATGCAAGACAAGTGGATGGAATGAACATATTTTGCTATGTGGGGAATGTGAAATGAGTGTATTTTATGATGCAAGTAAATATTTTTGGACTGAGTAAAAACATTTTGTTAAGAGAAGTGTGATGTGTATCCGTGTGTGTGTGTGTGTGTGTGTGTGTGTGTGTGTGTGTGTGTTTGTGTGATGTAAGAACTCCGAAGAGAGATTTTTTATGGAAGAAATTTGAATGGAGAGGAGTGAAAATATTAAGAGTGAATGAAAAATAGCTTCGTCGTCCAAGTCTTTACTCTTTATAGTATCTGAGAGAAAGAGAGAAAGAGAGAGAGAAAAAAAAAACTCGGCATGTGCATCCATTACTTCATTTTTCCTCTTAGAACCTTAACGAGTTTCCCGAGTCTCTCCGGTTATCTCATAAGGAAATAACGCACTTTATCTCTCCTGCACTGAATTGCTCCTGGTGTTGCAATATATTCCTCGCGAAGGCAGGTTCAAATTGCAATGGTTCCATGGGGACCGTAAATGTAATGTATGCTTCTCATGAACATTTCCGATAAATATTCTAGCCATGTTGCTTGCTGCCTCCCTCGCTGCCGTGTTAGATTTTATTTATTTATTTTTTTTTTTAGGGTGCCATTTATGTTTATTACATGATATTATGTCAAAGATCCTCACGTTTCTTTATTTCAGTTTATATTACAAGTATATTTATCTTTTTTCCGAAGCTCGAGATGTGATGGAATACTAGTGAATGTATTTGTGTAGCATCCTTCTCTGAGCAAGTTCCCTTTAAGACCTCAGCTGAGTGTAAAGATAGATTATTTCATGCATTATACTCCATAACAGCGTCTGTGTATCTTGTTCTTTTTTTCCATTCTTACGTTTTCTTTCCTTTCTTTTTCCTTCCTTTTCTTGTTTCAGTTTTACATTGTCTTTTAATCTGATATTCTGAAGATTCAGTTCTCTGACCATTGTACCCAGAAGTAGTTATCTGTCATTGTACTGAATTTTTCATAGTAATATTCATATAAATTGCAACCATGTATGCAGGTATGATATTTTTTTCATTGTATTTCGTCAATAATCCTGCAAGATTCATGACTTTCTTGAAGAAATTTTAGAGTAAGATTTAGGACAATTACTTTTACTGCGATATCGATATCTAGCACGTGACACATTGTTTGGATATAACATTACTCACGACTATCAGATGGCGCAGCGAATCCCAGCCGGCACGTGTGATTTGTTTGCCTGGGGACAACACGAGTCCGGATGTGTGGTAGGTACGAGCACAATCACCTCAGTTCGTGTTGAAGCAGGTAATTACGAAAAAGCGTTGATAACTTCTTTTCGTTGGTCACATAACTGATAATGTTATCTCTCCATTACTACTATGACACACCAGAAAATGTACGCTTTGACTTGGGAATGTTTGTATAATGATCCTGATGTCCCAGAGTCTCGCATTATTCACTGCACATACACTGCCATGATTATTTATATGTCGATTCAAGTGAACAGTAAAATAAACAAAACAAAAAAAATCATTTGTTGATTTCACCGTATTTTGCAGGTGTCCTTACTATTTCGGGAGAGTAAAATATTTGAGATAGGAGATGTATGTGCACACAACAAGTGACTGATGACAGTGAAATAATATACTCATAAAGTGTGGGATTTCGCTGCTTTCGTAACACCACCATCTCATTCTAGACACTATTCAACACGATGCTTCTGGCAGCCTTACTTTTATACGGTACATGCGTGGCTGCCATGCTTGAGAGGCAGGTGGTAACGGCCTGCCCTGAACCCGTGCTGTCTTGGTGTGACGCGGCATGACTAAAGTGTTCCGTGCCGGCACTTTCGTCACACGACCTTGAGTGAGTGTACCCAAGCGTCTCCCACAGCACGTAGAGATGTGTCTTCATGTTCTGGATTCAACCTTGTAAGCTTCCCCGTATATAATCCTTAATATCACCCATGAAAAAGTAAATGTTGAGCAGATACTTATGACTTATGCTGCTGTCATGTAGCCTACATATCCTGAACGTAAGTTGAAGATGTGTCGTGCTGAAATATTTCTTCTGTCACGCAAAACATGGTACGTCAAGAGGTCGTTAACCCCTTGTTGTTAGGTAAGTCTTGATGATGTGTTTGTTAATTTTCCTTCTTTTTTAATATTTTTTTCTTTCTTTTCAGGTAAGGCGAGCACCAGTACTTGTAAGGTAAAAAGTATATACGTGACTGACTGGATCTGTATTAGGCTGAGAAGTAGGCAAGTTAATTTTCGCCACTTGCAACATCGTGTTAACCTGAAAATGTTACTTCTGGATGCCTCTTCGTGGAACCGTGGAGTGGGACTTGTAACTATATTATGATTTCTCGAGCTTATAGGATAGTTTGTTAATTTATAGTATGCCTTTAAAAGACGCCACCAAGAGGATTGATCACTTTAAATCTTTTAGTCCCCGTAGGCTTAGTTCTGCTTCTAAGAATCGTTTATGGGTACTCAAAATTTGTGATCAGTGCCGTATTGTCATTAGCAGTTTAGGAGTCAAATTATTTTGCAATACTAAATTTATATTACCTTCAGGAATTCAGACTGTGACTTTATTTACTTATTTATTTATTTACTACTGTTATAGTTTTTTTATGCGTTGCTTACATGATGTGAGGTGATAAAGGAGTCTCGCGTCACTACGAAATACAGGGTTACAATAAAACTATTTTTGACGGGCATGTCTCTTTCGAAATTGTAAATTCATAGCATTATTTCTTGGTTAAACAAATGTAGTGAGTTCTTCAAAGTCCTGCATTGTGACTCACCTTCAGAGAGTAAAGACGTGTTGCAGCATATAATCGCATTCTCATACGTATCTGCGCCTTATATTCACTGCTTTTATTAGACTCACTGTTGGAAGTTACTGCCATGATTCAAGGGCGATAGTTGAGTAAGATTTACGTATCGTTAGGCAAAGACATCACAAAGATTGACTAACCACCTCTGTAGCCTTTGAGAATATTCTTTATAAAAATCTAATATATTTAAGAATACGTGCCATTGTCTATTGCACGTTCTAGTGATAGAATAGTTTTCCTAGATGTTATTTTTTTTTATTTTGAACTGCGGATCTAAAACATTCACCCTCCAGTGGTATATTGCTTTATTTATTGTACGTTTGGCTTCAAAAAATGTGATATCCTATTTTTTATTTATTTATTTATTTATTTTTTTTTTTTCATGAGTATCATATTTGTGAAGCTCTTGATAGCAGGTCCAGAGTGTATAAATGAAAATGCCACTACGTTAAAGCCTGTCCATTAAGGGCAACCATGAACAAACTTTTGCATTAAATGGCATGCACTGGAACACAGAGAAGGTGAGCTAGACAGATGGATGGATAAATTACAAATCCAGATAAATGAGTTGTTGATACGTATAAAATGTGTCCATTATAGTGTGTGTGTGTGTGTGTGTGTGTGTGTGTGTGTGTGTGTGTGCATGAGGTGACCTACTAAATGTGAGCGTGTGTGTACGGAGTCAATGCGAGTGAATGCCTGGAAGTGAGAGTCATTAAGTGAATGAATAGGTAAATGTGTGACAGTGACTGTGGATTGTGTGTGTGTGTGTGTGTGTGTGTGTGTGTGTGTGCATTATTTGAGTGTTATGCTTTACGGAGTAAACTATTTTCCTAATGAATGTGTGTGTGTGTGTGTGTGTGTGTGTGTGTTATACAGTGCCATTACTTTTTAATGATTTCACATATCTGTGTATATAACTGACATAAAAAATACTTTTAAATTTATATGTTCACTTCTCATTATTCATATGATAATTCTCATTATTATTCATATAATAATTCTCATTATTCATATAATATAAATAATTATGACACTTCACATACAGTGAAGTGTCATAATTCTTGTGTTTTATTTGTTTCAATTTACTTTGATTATATTGAATATGTGTGCTTATGTCTATATCTAAGAACTGATAAAAAGAGAGAGAGAGAGAATATATATATATATATATATATATATATATATATATATATATATATATATATATATATATATATATATATATATATATATATATATATATATATATATATATATATATATATATATATATATATATATATATATATATATATATATATATATATATATATGCATTGGCTCATACCACCTTCCAGAGCTCCCCGATACAGTCGTCAACGAAGACAGGGTAGATAGGTAGGATGTGGATATTCTTGGCCACTCGACAATAGCTTGAAAAATGGCCACCTTCCGGTAGGACTCGTACTCTGGTCACCGAGATCACGCCCGAGGGATTACTGCACAAGTTTCACAAAAGACGTTATAGTGGTAACCTCCTGAATCTGTTGGTTCACATGGATCTTTTGGTAATTCCTAATAATCCTTTCATCATTCCACATCTCTTATTGGGATATCTTTTTTGGTGTGTGGACGATGTTTTCACATCTTACTCCCGCTTGACTACACTGAGCAGCTTAATTCTTCATATATATGAGTTTCCTCTTAAGACGTAGAGAGTCTTCCATCACTGACACATACCTGCAGAGTACACATGTACACTTCAGTGCTACACGTATGCAGCAGGGGCACCTTTTCCCCAGTATTATATTTCAAAATCGCATCACAGGACCACTTCACTCCAAGATATGAAGCCCGCCCATACACTCTGGATGTCCATATAATACTCCACGTGCTGGTAATGTATTCCAAGAAAGAAACCGACGGTACCATCCTTTTGTGGTTCTGCCGCTCTTCATTTTATCCAGATTACATTATAGTTGCCAGTTTTGCGTATGTGTGTGTGTCTCTTCACGATGTCTGAAGCCTCTGCGCCGCATGCACCACGCCGCAGCTTTCATTCAGTATTAGGACACGTCACGTAATGCGTTATTTATATCTTTGTTGTGACAGTGAATGAGGAAGGCCTTTGGAATAGAGAGAATGAAAAGTATCTCTCTCTCTCTCACTCTCTCACTCTCTCTCTCTCTCTCTCTCTCTCTCTCTCTCTCTCTCTCTCTCTCTCTCTCTCTCTCAATAGTTTTTTTTCTGAGTTATATGAAAACTCTTGTTCCTTTTGTTATGTATTTTCTCTATCATCAAACCTCTTCACTTCAGGAACATTACTCTCGCTTTACTGTTCACTGTTGACGCGATGGAATAAATTGAGTTCTTTATTATTCTGTTCTTTTTCGTCCTCAAAACTTATTTGTACATGTTCTTGTTTACTTCCATTCATCAAAAGCTTTTCTGAATTTTTCATATCCATGTTTTTCAAGTTATACAGAATACGTGTGTGTGTCAGGCAGATATAGTATGGGGAACAGGTGCTGAAGGGAACACTTGTGGGTGAGATGTGATTTGTGATAGCAGGATGATACAAGTGTTGGGTCGGAGGCGCGTGACGAGGGAAGGTCAATTACTTGTGTTAGCGACAACACTAACAGACAACCCGTTGTGCGGTGACACCGTGGCACCAAAGATCAGGTGTGCGATGTTACAGATTGAGTAATGCCATATATGCATATGCCTGTTTTTTGTCTCTCAATGAGGAAATACAAGGCAGGAATAAAGAAAAATTTTAAGGAGAACTTGTTGCCATGGTGTGTGTGTGTGTGTGTGTGTGTGTGTGTTAGTCCAGTGACGCTCGCCACACGTGCAGGATGAAGGAATGTTGAAAGGTGATTAAAATTAAAAAGGATAATATGTGCGCAACGATTATACAGATGTGTAGCACACACACACACACACACACACACACACACACACACACACACACACACACACACACACACACACATTGGGTGTAGGATTAACTTGTCAGTTTTCATGGTCACAAGAGAATTTTTAAAACTTTAATAGTGATTTTATTTACTTGCTTCTTTCAGTTACATCTATCTATCTATCTATCTATCTATCTATCTATCTATCTATATATATATATATATATATATATATATATATATATATATATATATATATATATATATATATATATATATATATATATATATATATATATATATATTGATGTACACAGCTTAATAATTTAGAAGCTCTTTAGAAGTATGTGACTAAAGCATCCGGTGATTACAAAATGCTATGAATTGTATGAGTTGAATGTTTTTCCAGTTATTTCCATCCTTTTTCTTAATCAATATCATCGTCATATTTATTTTCTTAATATAAAGCGTTATTGTTTCCATTCTCCTGTAACCCTTTGTAATTCAGTGCATATTGTGCACTTGCAGCTCTTGTGATTTTGGTGCAAGGCGTGCAGGAGTGAAGGCATGGGCACCCAGGCCGCGCTCCTCCGGTGCTTGAGGGAATACCTAACATGGTCTGTGGATTTTTTTTTTTTTTTTTTTTTTTTGTACCGCTTCACCGCTACTTCTTTCAGTAACCTTATTGGGAGGTATCTTGTGGCTTCTTATCAGACACAGCAGCATGTACCAGTTCGTGGTCTTGTCTGCCCAAACGCTTATCTCCGATACTTTATAATGTATGATCGTTAAGGCAGTTTATTCTGTTCAGTCTGTTTGTTTATAGTTTGATTTACTAGAATACTGTGAGTTAGCCTACTTCTTTCTCTCCTACATAATCCACACAGCTTACAAGATTACTTTTCTAAGCATTAAATAGTGGGAAAGGCATAAATATCTTAACACTAGTTTTCATTGCAAATTCGAAGCTCCACCATTTATCGTGTTTGGACTTAGTAGTCATGCATTATGTATGCCTGAACAGTTTTTTTGTTTCCGCCATGTGGGCTTCAAGTTCCTTTTTTATTTTTATTTATTTATTTTTTATTATTATTTATTTATTTAGTTAGTTTTATTTATTTATTTATTTATTTATTTATTTATTTTTATTTATCTATTTATTTATTTATTTTTTTTTTTTTTGCTTTAGAGTGAGATACTCAAAAAAGACCTTTCGTCTCATGAGACGTGTATTGAAACGTTTCTGCTCTTTATATCGTCTACATTTAACAGGCCTTAGTGAAAGGTAATGTGGTTTTCAAGAGAGTTTTCGTGATTATGGTAATAGTTTTACAAACATTTTGTATTATCTATTAAAAAAACAACTTCTGGCCTTTGAAAAATACCCCATGTGAGATTCTAAACCGTTTAATTAAGAGTACAGGCCCTTTATGAACGAAAGTACAAAGTTAGTTTGTATTCCGTTGAGGAGATCGTGGGAGATCAGACGTGAAAGCAGATGGCTAGTGGAGACTCAGATGTAGCCCGAGTCTTAGCCACTCGGTGGCCGAGCATCTTAATTATGTGCCGGGAGGCAACTGCGTCTTTGTCCGCAGGTGATGTAGCTGTACATGTCGAGCAGACTAGGATGGGAAGCTAAGAGAGCATGGGAATGATTCAACCTGGCGGCCGCGAGAATAATGAAACCCAGGGAGTTATTCAGCTTGGATTCCGCCAACTTCCGAAGCCATATGAGACCGAGGGAAGTGCACATTCTTGTCTCGACTACTAGCTGTTATCGGTTCATCTGTCTGCCGCTGATTCCCGCGTTAAGGAACCTCGGATAGGGAATTGCTGGTGTGGAGACAAGCCATTAACAACTGTCACCTTAAATCATCAGTCATCTCTATATCTCTTAACCCTCGTTACCAGTCATTGACACTCATCCCTCCCGTGGCAACCCCCATAGCAGCCCCCATAGCAACCCATAATTACCTCCACCGCCACGCCATCCATCCATCGCCAGGCATTATACCGGGACACGAAGGCAAGCGATCAAAGAGTACCTGAGAGAGTCATCAATAAGCTCAGCAGCGCCCCTCACTACACAGCCTTATGAACGCCTTCCCGGGAATGTTCGGTCTCTAGCAGCAGGTGTCCGACTACCTACGTACCTTTGAGAAATGTAGCTCTACTTTCAGTCCAGTATCAGTAACATCTGGAGGTTTATGACTGGCAGTTTCTTTGAGTGAAATGCTGAGCTTGTATATGATTCTATCCCAAAGCATAACAAATAAGTGTTAAATGTTGGTAAGAGACACATTAGGGAGCTCCATTGGAGATACTCGTATGTAACTGCAGCACAATCACCTGATCATTAATTAGAGTTGCGAAAGTTACGAAAGTTCTGCAGTTAGACTTTTGGACATGTGTGACAACAACATACTGCAAGCAAGGTGATGTGGAGTAAAAGTGAAAAGGCACAAATTTGTTTTCTAGGTATATTCTCTGATCGGAATAACTCAGATACTCTCTGCCACTACTTTGTTACGTGAAAGAGATCGGCCAAGGGCACAAAAAAAAAAAAAGAAAGAAAGAAAAAAAATGACTGAGGTGCTCGTTGAAAGTAGTGAAAGAGGAACAACATAGTTCTGGGATGTCCTGATATTCTTCTGATTAAACGACTGAAGTCATGCGGAGAGAAAAACAGAAACAGGTAGAGAGGTTCAATGTTTGCCCGTGAAAGAGATGGAAGAGTGAAGGCATTACTTAATTCACACCAGAAGTTATATAATCATACTTTAACTGAGGTTTAAGATGAATACGTAAAAGACATTGTTTTTCCTTAACCAAAACAGTAAAAAACCCTAAAAAAGAACAAAAAATACTTCACCATAGATTTGAAGTTAGACATTGGCAATTAAAATACAGGAATAAGTCATTGTGCCTGATGAATCATGTGCAAAATAAAAGACACGAAGTAAAATACAATGGCCAAAGAAAGATGTCAACTTTAATAAAATGTTACATACAAAAATATAATCGATATCAGACAACTACATCTTATCACATCCACAGTTCTACACATCCCTTAGAAAACTTATAGTAAGGCACGTTTTGAGTGAATATGTAAATTTTTGTTCAATTACATAAAAGTACAGCAACCCGTGCAGTGACTCATGTAAAAAGTGAATAAGGAAACGAGTGTTGGAGTGTAAGTAGCAGGACCCACCCACGCCTTCCCTGGTCGTGTGTGAGCCGCAAGTGGTAGGCCAAGGTCGTCACGTGGTCACTCGCAACTACCGGGTCGTTTACAGCATAGACTGTTCACACCTGAACGTCCGTAAACACCTGTTACGACTTCAGATGGTCGATCATCCGCAGCGCATGTTGATAGCCACCACCAGAGACTCCTTCTCCTCCTCCTTCTCCTCCTGCTAAGATACCTACGTCTTTTCATAGATGCTTTATTTTCAAGTGTTGAATAGTCTCCTTCGTGTTACCGTGTTACCAACTGTAGTAACTGGAGAAGTGTTTGTGTGTGTGTGTGTGTGTGTGTGTGTGTGTGTGAGTGAGAGAGAGAGAGAGAGAGAGAGAGAGAGAGAGAGAGAGAGAGAGAGAGAGAGAGAGAGAGAGAGAGAGAGAGAGAGAGAGAGAGAGAGAGAGAGCGTTATCCGCCTTCCGAACACACACACACACACACACACACACACACACACACACGCTATTCACATCAGTGTAATAATCCCCGTGAAATTGCTGTTGAAGTGAATAACATTTTTTTTTCTCCTCTCATTGTAATATACAGTGTTCCGTCCCCAGCGTAGTAGTTTGTGAGAATAATGACATTGTGTAGAGAGAGAGAGAGAGAGAGAGAGAGAGAGAGAGAGAGAGAGAGAGAGAGAGAGAGAGAGAGAGAGAGAGAGAGAAGGATGTGGCTTTGTGGGGGTTTGATGTGCCACTCTTAAGCTTCGACACACGGCACATTTGTCAAATAGCACATTATCACTTGATGTATTCCGGGACACATAAGTCATACCGGTATTTCCTTTTGTACGCGTGTGTGTGTCGGGAATACATGGGTGTGCATCCCCCTCCCCCCTGCTAACCCACCCATCCCAGGCAAACCAAATAATCACAACCGTGGTAATTATATTTGCCTGCAGCAGTGACCTCCGATCCTATTACAAGGTCACCCTTCCCTTTGGTAGTGATAATAAGCACCAGCCTCTACCCTACATCCGGTGCACCTACCACCACCATCGCTGCCGCCACCACTACCACCACCACCATCGCCGCCGCCACCACCACCACCACCTCCGCCGCCACTGCCACCATCACCACATTTCAATCGCCGTTCAGGGCTTCACGTGTATAGAGTAATGAAGATTCTACGTGAAGTTCTGGTAATTTGATAAAAGGCAAAGGATATTTTTGAGTGCGAGAGAGAGAGAGAGAGAGAGAGAGAGAGAGAGAGAGAGAGAGAGAGAGAGAGAGAGAGAGAGAGAGAGAGAGATGTGATTATTATTGCGTAGGTGGAAAATGAAATAATGTAGAATACGAATATATAATGATAGAAATAAAAAAAAAAAAAATGCTGATGTGTGGCCTAACTATTGTAACAACACAGGGGAGTGTACATGTGATAGTGTATAGGATGTGTGGTGTATTTGCTAGATAGCTACACTAACTATACTAACAACACTATACTATACTACGCTTACTATACTTACCTAGCCTAACTTAAATGAATATTTGTCCTAGTTAGAATCTTAAGGAAGGGTGTTGATGTAATTCTTATTCTTTTGCTTCTTGTACTTTGCTTCTTAGTTGATAGAATTGTAGCAGAGGGAGTGAATAAGGGAAGAAAGACTGACGAGTAGCGTTGCTCATTCTGCTCCAATTAAAGAGAAAACATTTTTATTCACAGTAGTCTCAAGGGTCAACGATACGTAGATAAACTCTGGGTTAGCTTGCACATGCCGCGATGAGTACTTGTGGACTCGGTCATCACACACACACACACACACACACACACTCACACACACACACACAGAGAGAGAGAGAGAGAGAGAGAGAGAGAGAGAGAGAGAGAGAGTTTTATGCATTCATTTATTTCTAGTGACGGTCATTTTTATATTTTGATTCTATTTCGTCAGTAATAAGATTTCCTACCAGCATCAGTTAATTCACCAAGGTGAAAATTGAAATTTATGAGGCTCTCACACCACTTATGTTGCCTGTACTGAACACTGAACTAGAATAACTATATCAACCTTACTTTCAACATTATTAAGAATTGTATTTGTGTTTTCCACCATCAAGGATATATTTGCGAATTTTTCTTTTCTAATTTTCTTTGTTTTTGTCAGTGTATCAAATTAAGAAAATTTGTCGCAAATAAAGATCAAACGAAGAACTTTTCCCAATAATCGATAGCAGGAATTAATTAAACGTAAGTAGTGCCTTAGCTATTAGTCCACTAGGTCCCAACTTTTATGGCACTGTTCACCTCACCCTTAAGGGTTGGAGGACGTCAGATTTACAATAAAAAAAAAGAAAGAAAATACACATATAAAATAAGAGAAGAAAGAGATACAACATTTCTCAGTTTGTACGCCTGTATTGAGTTTGCAGATTAGCAAACATCTTACCTGAAAATTCTCCAAAGGTAGCATCTTAAATTCATTTTGGACACTCGAACAGAATTTCACAACCAAGAAATTCTCTTCGTATCCATCCGGACAGTCTTTTTCATCATTACCACGTGAATTCCGAATTGGTTTCCATTCAGAACAATTCTCTTGAAGATCTGAATAATAATGAGTGAATTCCCCCTTTCAAAAAAAAAAAAAAAACAGAGATGAGCGATGATAATATTGATCTGGAGAATCGGCCTTGTCATCCTCCTTCAGTGCTCCGCCAAGTTATGCAAGACTTGTCACATTTTTGCCTACAAGTCTGTGTTTCCTTCCACCGCTGGAGTTTGGGAGTGAATCCTTGAATAACATTATAGTTGCTCACATATCGTATTCTGGTTCAGATCTTTGAGTTTCCTACTGTAACAGTTCGAAAGCTTCAAACAGAATAGCCAGATAAACAAGTATTATCTAGGAAAGTGTTAAGATTCAAGGTGGCAGGAACAGCCTCAGGTTGCATTTTAAGGAGAAAATTCATTTAACTTTGTAGTTCATAAATGGTGGTGACTATAATGGTTTTGACGGGCCAGCTCTCGTGTCATAGAAGAATTTTAAATAGTTGGGTGTTTGATGTTTGATATAAAGCATTCAATTATCATATCGTTGTACTGAATATCATCAAATTCAATGCTGGAAATCGTTGCATATACGAACATCATAGAATCATGCTTTGCCAATATGACAGTTTTCAGTTATTTTTATTGAATGCTAAAAAACAGTTATTTAGTCATGAAAATTATTATCACACATTAATCAAGTTTTATAAAAAAAAAAATATCCATTTTAGAAGCGTCATCAAGTTAGGAAGACACTATTACTCAAAACACACACACACTCTCTCTCTCTCTCTCTCTCTCTCTCTCTCTCTCTCTCTCTCTCTCCTCTCTCTCTCTCTCTCTCTCTGTAAAGCTAGGTGTATATTTTCGTAATTTCAGAGAGAGAGAGAGAGAGAGAGAGAGAGAGAGAGAGAGAGAGAGAGAGAGAGAGAGAGAGAGAGAGAGAGTAAACAAAAACAAAACAACGCCTTGTACATAGTGACTACGAACCATCACGGGTAGCAGTTTCCTTCATAATAATAATAAAATACAGTAGTGGAGCGATGGTGACTCAAGGGAGGCAAACTACTTTAAGGCGCTTGAGGAGGCCTCCATTACGCTGGGGGCCGATAATCAATGCCGTGGATGAGGCTCAAACACGTGGTTGGCTGGTCAGGTGAGAGGGGGGGCTCGGCTGGTGCAGGGCTGAGTGAGGAAGGCTTGCGAGGTTTCTATATAGATGGTTGGATGGGTGAGTGTGTGGATGGGTGAATGAATGGTTGGGTGAATAGCTGTTTAAATGGATGGATGACTGTATGGATGTGTGAATAGATGGAAGGGTAGATGAATGACTTGGTGAATGGGAGGGTGACAAGATGGTTGGCTGTATGAATGAGAGGATGAAAAGATGGACTGATAGGTGAATGGATGGGTAAATGGATGGATGGATGGGTAAATGGATAGATAATTTGATTGATGGATGGGTGATGGATAGATGGTTAGGTGGGTGGATGAATAGACGGATGGCTAGATGAAAAGATACGGGGTTAAGTGGATGGGTGGATGGATTGTTGGGTGGATAGATGGATGATTGGATTACTGAATTAGCGGGTAGATGGATGACTGGATGAGGGAATGGATGTGTGACTGGATGGATGGATCGATAGCTGGATGGATAATTGGGTAGACATATGGTTGAGTTACTGGGTGGCTGGGTGGATTGATGGATGAATGGATGGGTGAATGAATGAATGGAAGGAAAAGTGAGATACTGAATAAATGGATGGCTTAATAATTGGAGGGGTGAATAAATGGATGGCTGGATGGATGAATGGGACTATGAATAGGTGGATGGCTAGATGAATGGTAGGGTGAAGAAACAGATGGATTAATTGGTGGATGGTTGGATAAATGAATGGAAGGGTGAATAGACGGATTACATAATACAGATATTAGTACTAACGTTAAAGCTGCCACTATTCTAACAAAGTGGTAGTGGTGGTGGTAGTAGCGGCAGTGGTAGTGGTGGTGGTGGTGGTGGTGGTGGCAGTAGCAGTAGCAGTAACAGAAATACGAGGCATTAAATTGTACTCCCCAAAAAAAAAATACAAAAAAAAAAGAGAAATGTGAGCGGCAGGGTCGATGGTATGCCGCTGGAAATACCTAGGACAGCAGAGTTGACGGCGGTAGCGGCAGCGGCGACGATAGTGATGGTGGTGGTGGTGGTGGTGGTGGTGGTGGTGAAGTATGTGATAGTGACGGTCGTGGAAGTTTAGGTAGTAATGGAGATGCACGGAGGTGAATGGTGGAGTTGGTGATGGCATGATGGCAGTAGCAGTGTTGGTGTAGGTAAAGGTTTTGGTAGAAGTAGTGGTGGCGATGGTGGTGGTGGTACTGGAAATGTTAATTTTGGTTAAGGTTGTGGTGGTGGTTGTGGTGGAGATGGTTATATTGAAGCTGTTGTAAGGTAATAACTGTGGTGTTTTTAGAGGGGGTCGTAGTGTTGGTAACAGTGACGGTGGTGGTGGTAATTGTATTAGAAATAGCACTGATGTTGTTGTAGGTAAGGGATTTGACGGTGGCGGTTGTCATAGAGGAAAAAGCGAATAGCGAAGAGGTAGTGGTGGTGGTGGTGGTGGTGGTGGTGGCGGTGTCGGCTTCACCTGCGGTGTTAATGAGGTTGTCCTTCAGATTAATGACCTTGTAACTTGCTCGCCGTGTCTTCTCTCACCTCCCTTATTTTTTGTGTCGAGTCTTAACAAAGGCGGTGACAGTCTTAAACACCGCCTCTGCCACAGCGTTTATTGAGAAAAATGAACCAAATATATCAGAGGAGACTTAGGTACGAACGTTGCACACTCAGGCACTGCGACAACTTCATTATACTCTATATCTCCTCCTCCTTCACGCACGCAGGCACACACACGCTCATAATATCATATAAGGTCTCGGGTCGCATTTTAAGAACCGAAATGAAAGAGGTACCAACATACAAACACCGCCACTACCACAAGCAACACCAGTATCCTTTTAAATTAATCATAAGCTACACAGAAGTTCTCGTTTCTTTTCTTCTTTTTTTCTTCTTTTTTCATCCCGGCTCGAACAAAGTCTGAGAGGAGAGCAGCAACATGACATGAGAGGAAGTTGCTACCACATGACAGCAGCAGTTGTCGTCGCCACTCCTCAAGCTTCCCTTACGTTACTTACCGGGAATCCGTCTGCCCGATGTGTGCCCCTGGGTTTGGGTCAGTGCTCAGTGAAGCGTTGAGCAGAGAGAAAATCCGTGAAAAGAGAAATAGGGCATGATTCAGGAGCAGGAAGTATGTGAGGTTTTTGGCACCGTTGTGTTTTTCGTGGCTGTGTGTATGTGTGTGTGTGTGTGTGTGTGTGTGTGTGTGTGTGTGTGTGTGTGTGTGTGTGTGTGTGTGTGTTGGGGGGCGGGCAAACTGCAGTCAAGATCCCAAGTAATTATTTCTAACCTTTGCTATTCTTAGTAATCTTGATACCTTGAAGTGTATCGCTCAGTATCATGACCAAAAACAGCAACACTTTTTATTTATCTCAACTGCACGTGTCGCGGGATTAAAGTGCAAGACGAAGAAGCTTTTGAGGAAATTATGCCAACTTTGCCTTTCACGAGGGAATCCTTCAGAACTTAGTCTCATCCCAGCCTAGTGAACTAAGAAAGACTCGAGAAGTATTTCTTGCCTTGGTCTCTCTCTCTCTCTCTCTCTCTCTCTCTCTCTCTCTCTCTCTCTCTCTCTCTCTCTCTCTCTCTCTCTCTCTCTCTAAGAAGTCAAGTATAAAAGTATAAATATGCAAACTTTACAGAAAGGAAACTTGTTACTCTCTTTCCCCGTAGTTCCTGAAAAGTTCTAATCCGTGACGTTGTTTTTTTTTTCTTTTTAATGTGTTCTTTTCTGTATATTTTCCTTCTTACCCCCCAAAAAAGTCCATTAATCATGTTACTAATCCCGCCAAGTCTCTCGTCGTAATATTTTCTCTCCCCTGGAACAGCATTCGTTATTAATCTTGTTCCGCACAAACTCCCAAGGAGAATCCACCACTGCTTGTCACCTGGAGACGCTTCCCTGGCTCGCAGTAAGCTTCATTCACTTGGTTTTCTTTCTTTTCTTCAGTAATTTCTTTTTTTATACACTTATCTACACAGAAACTTGTCTTGCCTGTATTTCTTTTTTATTTGCAGTTGTCATTTTTGCTTTCTGCTTTCCCTTTCCTTCCTTTTTTTCATTTATATTTTTCCATGTATTTATTTTATTTATTTATTTTTTCCGTCGTATAGCTTCCGTTTCGTATAGCTTCGTATATCTAGAAATACATTACCTATTGTTTTTCCTTTCTTGTTTTATTTGTCACCTGCTGCCTGTAGTAAAGGTTAATATACTTATTTATTGAGAAAATCCGATTTGTATATTCATTCGTTTTCATTTCTTTTTTTTTTCTGTTAATATCCTTACGTTATTTTTTTTTTCTTCCTTTGTCCTGTTTTATTTGTCCTGTTCTCCTTTTTTTTTAATATGCTTGCGTTTTTTTCCTTCTTTTGTCCTGGTTTTTAGTTCCTTTTCTTCTTTTTTTCATATGCATGTGCTTTTTTCCTTCTTTTGTGCTATTTTTTGTCTTTTTTCTCCCTTCCTTGTGAAATTTCATATATTATCGTTTTTCTTCTTCCTATGTCGAACTACACTTTGTATTCCTATGTTTGTTTTTTCTTTTTATTTCGTCTTTGATATCGAAAAACATGATGCATCACCTACTTCTATCTTGTATTTATGTTGTTACTTTCCTGCTCTTTTTTTTTCCACTTTTTTTTTTTTTATCCAAATGCATTATGGATATTTTTGTTAATTTCTTTACTCGTTTCATATTCAATATTTTCAATGACTACTGGAATACTTCATATTTTTTTAAGATTGGTTGTAATTTTTCTGCTATCATATTTTCTCCCCTTTTTTTTCTGAAGCTTTATACATTATTGATATTTTCATTTATATTTTTACACTCATTTCATATCTCATCACCTACTGATGCCTGCATATTGTTTTTTTTTATACTTTTTCTCATTTTCCTACTGTTGTGTTTCCTCTTCCTTTCTTTTTCCTAAACTTTCATATTTAATAGCTTTCTTTATTTGTATTTTTACACTCACTTCATATATTATTACTTACTGACGTATATCTTATTTGTTTGTTGTTATTTTCCTGTTTTTTGTTTCCTCCTCCCTCTTTTTTTCTAACTTTCATGCATAATAGACTTCTTTATTCGTATTTTTTTTTTCTAGACATTACTTATTTCATCAATTATATAATTTATCTATAATCATTTTCCTGCTCTTATGTTTTGCTTCCTCCTCTCTCCTTTTCCCTGTGGAATTCCATGCAGTATAGATTTTCTTTCTATCGATGAACTTTTCTTTTCTTATCCATTCAGAACAGAACAGATACATTGGAAAGAGAAGTATCGTGTACTGGACGTGCGACACAGGATTCCTTTCCGCCTATACTCATGCCGCGGGAGAGGGAGAGGAGGTGCATAGGGAGCAGGGATGGGAGTGCATGAGGGGGAGGAAGAGGGGGTGTATGAGGGGAAGGGATGGGAGTGCAGGAGAGAAAGAGAAGGAAGACTGAAAAATGAGAGGGATAAAGGATAGTATGTAAGAGAGAGAGAGAGAGAGAGAGAGAGAGAGAGAGTCTGAATAGGACGAGAATGATAACTGAATTTATGAAACATCCGCTTGTTAAATGGAAATTGTGTTCTTTTGAGGAAAAAACAATAACAACAATGCGTGTGTGAAAAAAAATATTGTTGAATGGATGAGGCGAAGAGAGACCGACGGACTGGAAGGGTGGAGATTTTGTGTTCCTTATTTTAACTCAGGTTGTTGGAATGACCGCTTGAATGTGTGGCTCGTGGAATTGTCCTCAAGGGTAATTACAGTTAGTGCTGAGCGAGGCTGAAAGGGCGTGTGGACAGACGCGACCTCCATACCATTGTTGTGTTTCCTGGAATCGTTATATTTTTTTTTATTCCGCCTCTTGATCCCTCCACTGTACACCAAGGAATATGGGAAGGTTCGTGACGACCAACTTGTTTCATACGAGGAATTTCTTAATATTTTATCCGTCCGCCTTGTGCTGGAATTCCGGGCAGGACACGAGTAGGTGGTACCCAACTATTCCAGGTTTCCAGAGGTGGTTAGTAAATGAGCCTTCCCGCAGTACCACCTGAAGGAGGCAATTGTGGCGCTGCAGCCCGGGTCTCAGGATTGTAGGTTGAATAAACAGTTACAGAATCGCTGGAGAGAAAACGAGAGTGAACAGCAAAGCGAGGCGGCTCCGGGCGTCCACTACTCTACCTTTACTCTACTTTCCGTGAGCTAAATGCCACGGAACCAATGCCGGGGAAGCTCTACAGTCCCCGGCTAAACTTGCTCCCCAGGACGCCAGGAAGAGTGGACTGCTCGGTCCTCCTCACTAAATATTAATCTTTTTTTAAGAATTTATCCAAGAGGGACGTGGCCTGCCTTCTAACAGCGGCCAAACAGCGTCCCTGAGCCCCGCCAGCCTGTTGGGAACCCGCCTCACGCGCCGCCGGACACCACCGCGGGAAATCGAACACGTGTCCCCGCCCTAAACAACGCCGCCCTTCTGCTCTTATCAATTATTAACAGAAGAAAGAAAGCGAATAGAAATACGTGGATGTTATGAAAAAAATGATGCAAAAGATGCTTACTTTCTTCCTACCTCCCTCTTTCAGTCCAATTAAAGGAGTATAAAGTCACCGTGTATCGTATGAACTTTAGTAGAAGGAATACAAATATACAAACACTGCACATTCGCGCACTAACAAAAGAAATATTAGTTATGAAAACATAAAAGAAAAAACCGGATTTAACATTTCCTTGAGACTCATTTAAAAGTTTGTATATATATATATATATATATATATATATATATATATATATATATATATATATATATATATATATATATATATATATATATATATATATATATATATATATATATATATATATTATCTTAGTGTCTTATTTATTTTTTTGTCGTCACATGCATTTTAATCTAACTAATGGAAAACTACTAAAGTTGATACAAAAGATGACGGACTTCCTGTTCTTTACAATTCATTCTCAACGTCAGAATCAATCAGTATCAAGTCCTCTATGACTCACCATACTGCAAGAAAATTCAGCTTCATCATTTTATCTGCTGAGCGAGGGAAATTCAGACTCCCTCCTCCTCCTCACAACCATTAACAAATTGACTGCTATGGCCTCCGCT
Source organism: Scylla paramamosain (assembly GCF_035594125.1). NCBI lineage: Eukaryota > Metazoa > Arthropoda > Malacostraca > Decapoda > Portunidae > Scylla > Scylla paramamosain. The sequence goes on from NC_087164.1 coordinate 19,309,362, forward strand.
GATGCTTGATAAAATGGACTGGTGCAAACGTAGAGTATAGATTTAAAAGACACCATTGGCAGTAGAAGAAAAAATTCGATAGGGTATTAAAATCTTTTAGAGCCTGTTGTTATAATTTAACTCAGTAAAATCTGTGGGGATGAAAAAAGTATCGTATATTGACAATTATTAGCAGTCGAAAGGTTCACATACACACATGGCTTTGCAGAGAAAACAGTATCTTTGTGAATATGAGAGTGAGTGATGACAGACAAGAAGGTAACACTTGTGATGAGCTAACGTGTGTGAAGGAGTACAAGATGCAAAGATATCTTGAAGTGTTGCTGTAACTCTTGTGAATTACCCTGTTGCTTACCTGCCTTGCTTTGTCAGTACGTTCATATCATCGTTACCTTCATCATCATCATCATTATCAGCAATCAAGTTTCATTCCACTGCAAGACAAATGCCTCCCGTAACTTTTTCTTTCTCCTCCCCACGCCTGCCTCCCTATTCCTGCTTATCTTACTCAAACACTATATCTCATCTCTCCATCTAGTTATCTATGTCTGCTCAGCTTCCTTCCACCATTCTAAATTTGTCATTCTATTACTCAATTAACTTATTAACTTATTTTATCACTATATCTTCTGATTGACGAATATATTCTACCCATTTCTTCTCTCTCTCTCTCTCTCTCTCTCTCTCTCTCTCTCTCTCTCTCTCTCTCTCTCTCTCTCTCTCTCTCTCTCTCTCTCTCTCTCTCTCTCACCGTGCGTGTTACTGGTGGCGCCACGCGGAAGTTAACCTATTTATCCTTGTGTTCAGCGTGAGCGTGGGATTAACGTGACTTAACGTGATAATAATTGGCGGCGCGTGTGTGGTATTTGCCATTCAAGCGGACACGAAACATCAGTTTTAGCCGTCACTAATTATAATGCTAACGTGAAACTGTATCATCTGTGAGGCAATTACAGTCGTGAAGTCAGACACAGAAATACTTGATGTAATTTATGACGTTCGTTTATCACCTGTGCACCTTTAAGTTAGTCATCGTCTTGCTTGGTGTTATTCATTAGGTAACAGATTTATTAACCCTTTAACTGCTGTTTGTAACCACTGGAGATCACTGTAAGAAATTATTTGGCTGGACACAAGGAAAAATAAAAGAGTATGAGGTTAATTTATTTTTTTGCTGAGCCATATAAGTACGTATTCGAGCGACTATAGGACAAAAAAAAACTAAGTCTTTTAAGAGATGTAGATGATAGTGGAAAAACTCGTAATATATTGCTGACAAGATGATTTATATTTGTTATCCTGAGTCTACACTGCACCTTTTTTTTTTTCCTTTATTTTAGTCTTGTGGTTTACATTTCCGAATTTTCATATTTTCTTGTCTTATAATTGCATTCTTTCTTAATGAACACGGGACTCTTATTCGTGTATGCTTTATTTATACTGCCAAACAGCTTTTTACTCGGAATTTTTATATTTTTATGTTTTAAAATCGCCTTTTTTTCTGATAAACACGTCACTCTTAAGATTTATTAGAATATGCATGTTTTTCTATTTTATTTATTTATTTTTTTTACTTTTCTTCCTTTACACTTTGCTCTTCTTTAACTGACTTTTCTTGCCTCTATATTGCACTCTTTAATTAACTCTTGTCGCTTATACTTTACAGACTTGTTTCCTGTCCTCTCTGTTGCGCGCCTTAATTAATTCCTATTGCTTGTAGTTGACAGTATATCCTCGTGCTTGTTTCCCTGCCGCTACACTGTACTCTCTTTAATTAACACATATTCCCTCCATTTGTTAATTTTCTGCATACACACAGCACTCTTTATTTAATTAACTCGTATTGTTTGATCTTCATAGTACAGTTTTGCTTTCCTTCCTTTACAATCCACTTTTTCTTCCTTTCATTTTACAGAATCTAGGGTATTTTAAAGGATGTTCTTCAACTGTTGCGTGTTATGAGGTAATGGTGATGGAAAAGATAATGTCATGCAAATTTCAATGTCATGGGGAATTATGCAAATGTCAAAATCTCGCAACATCACAGCAAAAGACGAATGAGAGTGAATAGTGAACGAAACCTGACATTCGGTTCAGTTTGACATGGATTCTTTTCCTTGGCAGTGCTTATTTATCAAGCTTACTGCTGAACCACAATCTACTACCATTTTTATAAGAGGCTCGAGTACGACTTTCCTTTTTCCTTGGCAATGAATTATATAATTTGTTCACCTTATTTTTATATTATAATTATATTTATCTCTACTTCCCTTATTATTTTTAACGTTTTGAGATGAAGCTGGTGACATTTGTTATTGGTATTTATATTGAAATATGATGAGGTGAGTGAAGAGTAAACCTTACAATAAAATTATATAAACATTTCAATTCAAATCTTACTCTTCTGCTGCAAGTGGAAGGCCAAAGGAGAAAGAGGAAATAGTCTTTGTTGCTACTGCACTCTTCTCTGTTATAGCGAATTCATCACTACTATATTCTTTTTATATTTATTTATTTATTTTGTTTATTTATTTATGCACATAGATGTTTACTTTTTGAGAGTTATGATACGTGAAAGCAGACCAAACCAAGAGTTTTTTTTTTTTTCGTGGTATTTTTTTTTTCTTTTGTTTCAGTCTCCACATCTAATTTCTCTACAGATATTTCCTCTAAAGCTTTCGTTATCCGTTCATGATTTTTCTTTTTTCTACAAATGATATATATATTTTTTTTTCGTAGCTCATAAAAAAAAGTGAAGCATTTTTTTTATTAGATATTTTAACCCATGAAAGATTAAATAAATATTTGCACACAGATAGCCAGCAATCCGTATCTTGGAGATTGCCACGCCATGCATAGTAAATGAGATGTATTATGCATAACAGTTAAGAGTATTTTCTTTTTTTTTTTTTCTCTCTCTCTCTCTCTTTCTCCCTCTCTTTCATGGTGCAATGATGTTTTGACCTATGAAGGATGAAGTAGCACAGGGAGCAAACATTCAACACTTTGGGAAGAAAAAAAAAAGAAAATACTTGCCACTAAAAAAATAAGTAAATATATGAAACAATTAAGGATTTACAGAAATAAAGAAAGGCAGTATTTTTAGTAGTACAGACTACAGTAACAGCCGTATAGCATCATAGATATGTATGAGCAAGCGACGTTTTTTAATGTAGAGACTGACCAAGGGCTACAAAGAAAAATAAATAAATAAATAAAATAGATAAAAAGATATTCCCTTTAATCACCTGTCCCTAAAAAAAAAAAAAAATACATATCTCGCGACATCTACAGAGGTGAGCTAAGTGTCTGGTGACATCTACACGTGTTAAGTTCTCATCCACCTCGTGTCGTGATGTTATTGGGAGTTCACATATGTATTTTTTTTTTTTTTTGTTGATCATTTTTTTTTCATCTTAATGTGTGTGTGTGTGTGTGTGTGTGTGTGTGTGTGTGTGTGTGTGTGTGTGTGTGTGTGTGTGTGTGTGTGTGTGTGTGTGTGTGTGTGTGCGTGTGTGTGTGTGTGTTCTGTTTGATATATTCCTGTAAATGGTTGGATGTAGTATTTACTGTGTTACACTTTCAAGATTTTGTTCACCAGTCGTGAATTTAAGTTCAGAGAGAGAGAGAGAGAGAGAGAGAGAGAGAGAGAGAGAGAGAGAGAGAGAGAGAGAGAGAGAGAGAGAGAAACATATAGATTTGTTGAACACATTTCTCTTCCCTCCTAGAATACTTAGGAACCTCGGCCACGAGTTGAGGGCGGCCAGCCACTGCCCCACCAAGCCTCGTAGTCACGCCATAGGGACACACACACACACACACACACACACACCTCAGCCACTAATGAGATCTGTGTTGAAGACCATGTAGTACTGTGGCTTCTGCTTTCGATAACAAGAGAGGGGCGTGCCTGTACACTATAATTAGGAGGCGGAGTGGGTGTCACGATATGGCTACGAGCGTTATTCAGTGTCTTGTCAGAAAGTTCACTATTACAGGGCTCTTATGTGTGGCGTTTGTGGTGTTAAGCATGCACGCGTTTTTTTTATTTTCTTTATTGTTATCTTTCTCACTGCAGGCTGCGTGACCCGAGAGACCGCTTTGTTCATGGTCACGTTTATCATTGCGTCTTTCGTCTACTTCTTTTATTTATTTTTTTTTCGTTGTGTGTGTATTTTGGTTATTTGCCCACAGTAATGGTCCACTTTCCTTGCTACCTGCTTATTTGCTGTCTCACTCACCTTATGTAAATAGATGTTATTGCACTTATAATGACAAATAAGAGTAAAACGGACTTTCACAACGGCGTAAATATCCGGACAGTTGTACATACACTTCTAGTAAACTCAAGGACTGACATGTTTGCATTTCACTTCTCATCATATTTTATTTAATATGACCTAGGAACACATGTCACTTTCATTTAAGTTAACTTTCTATTCGTCAATATATAACGGCACGCACATTGCATTTATTTGTTTTCCACTATTTGGCTAGTATCCATTTTTCTTGATGAAAGCCAAACTCTTGTTTGAATTCACATAAGTTAATTTGTCAATGTGGGCAAAAATTAGGTTATTTTGAACACTGGACATGTGAGGCCCTCACGTGGGGAGCTTGAGTGTGCTTCCTGCTGGCTGTGGAAACTAATGAAGAGGATTCGGAGGAATTATGGAAGAGTTTGCGTTTAAGTTCTCACAATTATCGAGGTTATTGTAATGCTGTGTGTACAGAATTACTTTGATCATGTGGAACTTCAGGAATTCCATCAAGTGTTCCTAACACACGCAGCGGGAGTAAAAAATAACTAGTTATCAAGGCCGCCGATGGATACAGCTCAGCGTGTACCCTTGTCAGTTGTCTCCAGGAATATCGTAGCCTCCGACGGGTATTTGCTGGCGGCTCCACGTCCCATCCTTGAAATACAAAAGAGCGACAGGTAGAGGGTGAAGAGGGGACACCTGCCGCAAGATGGAAGCCGTGTCCTCCGTCCCAACCCTCGCCTTCACCGCTGCCTCGCGGCCCGGTCACCATAGATAGTGTTGACTCCTACACCGAGTTGTCGCGGCGCCGGCAGTCCGGCCACCGGGCGACGTGACTAGCCACTCTTCATCGATGGCCACGCGACGCTGCAACACTCCGGCAGTGCAGGTTTTTGTGATGTTTCCGGTTATTAATTTGTTTAGGGGATGGATGAGGAAAAGACTTGCTCTGTTCTGTTCTTTTTTCCCACACGTAATTTAGTATACTAGTAATTTAGTAGTACCTAGTTCAGCAAGACCCCATCGTTAAGGACTAACAAGTATCATGTTATCTTTTTCTTCATTATAAAATGTTATGTAAGCAGTTTATCCGTCACCCAGTATATTTATGTGTTTCATTTATATATATATATATATATATATATATATATATATATATATATATATATATATATATATATATATATATATATATATATATATATATATATATATATATATATATCGTTATACAGTGTTCTCCCGACACAATTTAGTAATCTCTAGATCTGTGTATTTTATGTTTTCTATTCTTATATACATATCTACTCTATTTTTAAGTATTCTCCTCCAGGACGTATATGAAATGTGTGTGTGTGTGTGTGTGTGCGAGTGTGTGTGTGTTGCTAAGTGTGTATAGAAGTAGTAAGCCTACGTTCCCGATGAACTTTTTGTACCCAGCGTTCCTAAGAAGGCTGGGCGTTAGGCCTAACAGAGTCCCCTCGTGGAGCGGCCGCAGGTTAAAGGGAACGAACGGTCCGGAGGAGGTTGTTTTTATGTAACACCGTAACGCGCACCAGCATGGGGCTCGTGCCGGGTCCACTAGACAGCCGCGCCCCTCGCCACTCTGAGGACGTCTCTGTAAGGGACACTCAAACCATTATTGCCCTTTGCGTCTATTAGGATTGTGATTGTCCTCACACCCACGCTGCGATACACACTGGCACGTGGACCGGCAAGCGGCGCCGAGCTGTGGACGAGGGGCTTCCCTGGCTGGGTGTGGCTGGTGGCCAGCGAGGCGGGAAGGGTCTAGGGGGATTGGGGAGGTGCGGGGAGTAGGAGAGGCATCACCAACGATGAGAGGAGGATGAAGAAAAGAAGTAGAGGCGCCCTACACCTTTCTTGACAGTTGTGTTACTGACTAATGACACACACTTCCTTGTGCTCTCTCTCTCTCTCTCTCTCTCTCTCTCTCTCTCTCTCTCTCTCTCTCTCTCTCTCTCTCTCTCTCTCTCTCTCATCCAAGGCCTTCAAGGAATGTACATCGAAAAAAGACTTTCTTCTGTCATTTTTAAGGAATTTAATCGCTAACTTTTATGACCACCTTCAGATGCCTTCGAGAAATATGATACCTTACTTATTGTGTTCACTTCTACTCCTGCAGTCTTTATCCTGTCCCTCTTCCTCTTCATCTCCCTCCTTTCCCTCCCCATCCCTCTCCTCGAGAGTCACCACACGCCCCCTCACAAAACGTCACCGTCACGTGCACACATCGTTAATCCACACTCTAAAATTAATCCACCAGTCTTGCTCCCTCGCTGGCTCTTATCCCGATTCTTACAGTCCCTTCCCCTCCTCCACCCCCACCACCACCACCTCACCTTCCCTCTCACAACTACCGCCATCACCCTCACCATCTCCACACACACACACGCTCTCTTCCTGAGACTTCTCCCCGTCCATCCTCTGCTACACACTCTAATCCCCACCAGGTGATTGCAACGCATGTAAGACAGAGGACACATGAACAGGGTATTACTCGAGAAGTATACTTAACCGCGTGTAAGCCGTGATATTACACCGTGAATTACAAGGTGTAACTTAACGTGGCGTGCGTGGGAGCGGCTGCACTGGCGGTGATGTAAACTTTTATTAACTTATTTATTTATTTATACATTTTTTTTTTCTTTTTTTAGTGTTTGTAAGAAGCTGCGAATCAAAATGCCCGAAAGGCAAGTGTGTGTGTGTGTGTGTGTGTGTGTGTGTGTGTGTGTGTGTGTGTGTGTACCCGCAGAGTGTGTACGCACGAGAATGAGGACAAGACAAAGAAAGAGAGGAAGGGAAGATGAGAGGGATAAGATATAGCTGTTGGTGTGTGTGTTGGCATAAGGCCCTTTGTGTGTGTGTGTGTGTGTGTGTGTGTGTGTGTGTGTGCCCGCAGTAGGGGATGTGGGTTAAGACATCAGCGTTACGTATGAAGGAGAGAGGAAAAAAAGTTTGCGTTTATTGAAGGAAATGGAGAAGGAATGAAAGCATAACAGAGCAAGTGGATGATGTTTCTGTGATGAAAGGCGAGGCGACGAGGAGGAAGAGGGGGAGGAGGAAGAAGAGGAGGAGGAAGAGGAGGAGGAGGAGGAGGAGGAGGAGGAGGAGGAGGAGGAGGAGGAGGAGGAGGAGGAGAAGGAGGAGGAAGAGGAGGAGAGGAGGAGGGACAAGTAAGGGAGAGATGTGTTATAGGTGAACTACATTACCAGAGAAGATTTAATAACAAAGTGGAGGGCAGAGGTAGAGAGAGAGAGAGAGAGAGAGAGAGAGAGAGAGAGAGAGAGAGAGAGAGAGAGAGAGAGAGAGAGAGAGAGAAAAATAGCGACATACAGACACGGCATTCACTCCACGTAAACACAGAGCTCGCAGTCTATTACGATCAAGAAGTAGGTCGAACTTACCTTGAGTCTGGATCACGATAGTAAACAAACCTATACCAATACAGTCAGTTCTCTAGATGGTGACAGTGGAACATCACCTTAGTAAGGGTCAATTGTACTGCGTCTCTGTGTACCAGGAAACATTACTCTCTGTTCTAAACGCATTACCAACTCTCAACAGTGGTACGGTTTCATCTCCCAGTGTCCTACCAGTTATGGCATTACTAGAGGGACTATACGAGGAGAGGGAATGGGTAGGAAGATGAAAGGGGTAGAGGATAGATATATTAGCCTCGTGTACCATAAGCATCAATCTTCCTGCAAGTAAAACAAGGGAATCCAGACCTGCTATAGCGATACGGGAATCATAAATCTTAGCTCCGCACCAAAACCCAACAGCGATCTTTTTTTTTTTTTTTTATGGTTTAGTGATTGTTTTTTTTTTTTTTTGTGTGTGTGTGTGTGTGGGTGAGTAGGTGGGCGGGTGTGTTGTTCTCGTGTTTCTGTCTGTCGTTGCATCTTGTTCCTTGACTGTTTTAGTTTTCTTTTCTATTAGTTTATTTGCTTGAGCCTCCTTTTGTTTGTTTACATGTTGGGTCGATTTCGCGCATTAGTCGTAAAGCAAGAGGAGCGTCACACACACACACACACACACACACACACACACACACACACACACACAGAAGACACACACAAGTACACATCACAACAACACACCGGACAAACATTCGTCAAACAAACACTATGTATATTCATTATGCCAGAAGAATGAAAGTAATTACATACCAATAATTAGGAGACAGTAACACGTTCCCTGGCGGTCGTTCACCCCTGTAAGGCGACGACGAAAAGAATTACTCGTCTGTCTGGCTTCCCTCCTTCCTATGATGACCGACACACGGCAACCAAACCACACACCCACCCCAACAACCCGTCTGACCCCAACCTCCTCCGCCCAACCTCCTCCCACACCCGCACCACCTTACCGCAGACAGCCCACGCTTCCTCACCCACTCCCCTCCCTCCTCTCTTCCATGAATCCTCTGCTGGTCACACTATCATAAGTATATTGACTGTGGCGTGTCCTCAAATACTAGTGAGGTGATTAGTGATAAGATGATAATATGTGACGGAAGGTAGTTTTTTAAATAATGTGTGTGGGGAGGGTGTTGGTACGTGTGTGGTGCGTCTTCAGAATCCATCAAACTTACTGTATAGTTGGGTAATGTGTAGTAATCTTGTGTGCCTCTTCATTGGTATGGCAAAAAGTCAAATAATCTGCTGTACTCTCTTCCACTGTGCTGTATGATTCTTTTTTTATTTCAAGTCCTCTGATCCGCTGACATTCTCCTTAACCTGGCAGTTCAAGGGTTTTTAGTAGATTAGCGAGCGTAAGACTAAGAGAAGCTGCAAGCAAAGAGGGAGGAGTGCGGTGTGTTACGCGACTCTTAATCACGACTGTGCTCGTGACTCTCAGTTTTAATTGCTGTAAAAAGTGAAAGTCGAGTGACGCGCAGCGGGACGAGTCGTGATCCAGTGGGGAAAGTTGTAACGCAGCTCGGATATCTTTGGGAAAATGAATAAGTATAAATAGGTAAATGAATAAAAGTAGAGGTGAAAAACTTTATTTATTACAAGGTATGAACTGTTTTTGCATCACTGTTCTGTTAATAGCTTTTTTTTTATGTTTTGTTTAATTTCATATAGAAAATTAATAGCGCATTTTTTTCTCTCAATTTGTGCCGTGTGTCGTGAATAAAAATACCATCATTGTTAATTAGTTAAACTAAAAATATACATTTACAAGGTACACGTGCAATAAACTCGTGTAAATTGACTCTCCAAGTAAAAATGAAGCAGCACCAGAGAAATAAACTGGAAAAGATACTTCATGAAAATAACGCCATTAGTCTTACAAAGTCGAAGCGCAGTAAGGAAGAACGCTCTACATTAGGTTACCTGGAGTATTAAATTGTCGGTGAGGAATGGTTTGCTCTCACCCATTCCTTCCCTTTGCGACGCGAGGAAAATACGTAGACACAGATACTAAATCCCAGTTTCTCGGAGCCAATACACTCAAACACAAACCTGCAGATAAATGTAAGAGTAATGTGAAGTATTGTTTCAACACATTTAATTTCAGAAAAAAATAACTATATGATTTAACAACACACGCACACACAAAAATAAACAAATAAATAAAATAATCTGTTGTACAATCGGTTTTGCGTCATGTAAGGTACAAAAAAATAACAAAATGAAAAAAATGAAAGCAAACAAACTGGAAAAATGCATCTGAAAAAAAAAAATATATGAGAAAAGTACTAGAGAGATATTGTTTTATTATATGTGGGTTACTTTTATGTTATCTATTCATGTGATGCAACCGCAACGGAAGGGACGAGACGGCGGCAGCAGGAGATGAAAAACCTTGCCGGGACGTCCCATTATTGTGACGGGAAATGTGGTTGTCTGGGGAACTGGATGGACATGATGTGTGTGTGTGTGTGTGTGTCTGTGTGTGTGTGTGTGTGTGTAAAGGACCTTGGGGTTGTTGAGGTACAGCCTGCAGGTTCTTCCAATGAGAGTGAAGGTTGTTGGTGTCGTCTCAACTTTTTCGTCACTGCAATCTTTCCGTGTCCTTCTACGAGTACAGTCAGCAATAGTAATGTAAAGCTTGGGGACCCGTGCTGTTCATTCTTCTACATTCTACCGCTGCTGCCTTAGGACTGGTATGATAAACTACTGAGAGGAATTGTTTATAATGTATTTGGGTGTGCAATATGACTTAAATTGTATACTGAAGGTTAACTCTCACCAGCTGTATAGTGTCTACCGAACTGACGGCATGATGAAACAGTAGTCCCTCCATCGTATCTGTTGACGTACTGTGCT
>NC_087164.1:19324922-19327422 GCF_035594125.1 Scylla paramamosain
TAACAAAAGAAGGAAAAAAATGAAATAAGAGAACGTGGAAGAGAATGAAAATAGAAATAAATGATAACAAACAGGAAGGAGGGCAACTAAGAATTGCCGGAGGAAGAATACAGGAAGGGAGGATTAAGAGAAAGAGGTGGTGAAATGGAGTGTGAGAGGGGAGGGAGTGCAGAAGGAGAGGAAATGGGAGTAATGTCTATTTATACTATGGAGACTCATAATATTATCACTTTGGCAAGACTTGGCTTTTGTCCTCGACTGAGCCACCGCGCCCGCCAGGAGAGAGAGAGAGAGAGAGAGAGAGAGAGAGAGAGAGAGAGTGTGTATGTGTGTTCCTGTTACATCAGTGGCCATATTTTTCTTCCATGTATAAGAGCAACAGCAACTTTCCCGCCAACGTCAACACAGTCACTGAATAGAAGTGAGATTTAAACATTTAATCACATGATGGACATTAAGATATATTCAGTGTGTGTGTGTGTGTGTGTGTGTGTGTGTGTGTGTGTGTGTGTGTTTACTTTCATTCTACTACTACTACTACTACTACTACTACAACTACTAACCACTATTGCCAGCATAAGGACAACAACAAAAGAACACAACAGCAACAACAACAACAACAACAACAACAACAACAAACAAACAAACAACAAAAGTAAAAAAAAAAAAAAAGGACAACAATAAAGATATACTTACAAAAAAAAATAAAGATTAACTAGAAGAAAAACATTTAAAACCCTCCCCCAACACATAATATAAATGAGGGTGATTTATTTAAGTGTTGGCCAAGGATAGAGTAGGGAACGGGTAGAGAGAGCGAGAGAGAGAGAGAGAGAGAGAGAGAGAGAGAGAGAGAGAGAGAGAGAGAGAGAGAGAGAGAGAGAGAGAGAGAGAGAGAGGTAAAATAAAACAAAAGAGAACTAAAAAAAGGGTACGAAGAAGCAGATCGAAAGGAGGTTACTGAACTTGGCCGAGAGAGAGAGAGAGAGAGAGAGAGAGAGAGAGAGAGAGAGAGACGTACGTGTATAGGAGCCACGTCAGCGTCGAGGGCCCCATAACAGATACCTCCCCTCACTCTCCCTCGCTCTCGCTCCCTCACCGCTCTCCCTCCCCCACCTAGGGCCATGCACACACTCGTTCCCTGCCTCGTGATATCCCAGGTGTGCCGGCTCATCACCACACCTTGATTATCGAGCTGGCTGAGAGAGGGAGAGGGAGGGAAGGAAGGGGAAGGGAAGACTAGGTAGAGAAGGAAGATTAATTGCGAGGGAGGGAAATAAGGAATGGGGAGAAAAGGGAAGGGAAAGGTTGAAAAGGGAAGTGAGGTTTATTGAGAGGTAGGGAAATAAAGGAATAAATGAAGATGGGGAAGAAGAAATGGGAAAAGAATATGGCGAGGAAGTGAGGTAGGTTATGAGGGAGAAAATCAGGGAAAAGATAAAGGATGAAAAGGGAAAAATGTGCTAGGAAGTCAGAAAGACTGAGAGAGAGAAAAAAAAAGGAGATGGATAAGGAAAAGAAGAAAGGAAAGAGCAGATGGAGAGGAAGAAAGAGGTAAAGAGATAAGGAAGTTTATGAAAGTAAGGAAACGAAAATATTGTAGGGAATAAATGTTTGGAGAGGAAGGAAAAGGGAATAGATAAGGAAAGGCAGGGAAGAGAGAAAGAAGTGGATGCAGTGAGAGGAAAAGAAAGGCAAGTTAGGGAGGAGAAAGAAGATATACCGGGAAGGAAATGATTGAAAGAGAGGAAATTAAAAAGGAATATGTTTGGGAACGAAGGGAGGAGAAGGAAGCAAAAGGCACTGACATAAATAACTGCATGAAAGATGAAAGTAAAGATATAGTACTAACATAATTTGAGAAAAGGAACATTTTGCTATCGAAGTTATGAAAAATTAATCTATACTGGCCAGACTCTCTCACCTTTACTATTCCACATCTCTTTCAGTAAATTAGATAAGGTCACTTGCCACAAACAACCTCATGTGGGCCAACACGTCTGCTGCACTTTTCCTTATCGTTCATCAGGAATCAAGGAATTCACACACACAAAAAAAAATAAATAAATAAAAGATGAAACAAAATAAGAAGTAGAGAGAAGCGAACAAGTATGCACGAAAAAAAAAAAAAAAAACTAAATTGTTAGGAAAAGAAAATGAAGATACAGACAGAAAAGGGAGAATGGAGGAAGAAGAAGAAGAAGAGAGGTGGGAGGCGTGGAACATTATGATGGGTCTTGGGCACGGAAGCAGGTGGAGGAAGGCAGAAAGGCGAGACACACGTGAGGAGTATAAGAAAAGGCTAGTGAGGGGAAGACTTGTATGTATGAAAAAAGAAAAAAAAAAAAAAGAATAAGGGTGAGGGTGGTGGTGGGAGGCCTTCTTTTGTGAGGTGTATAAGGAGATCAAAGAGAAACGGATATTAAGATTAATGTTACAAAGCTGAAAGAGGGATGACTGTGATGGCGGCTGCAGCGGGGACGGCCAGGGGACTTAATGA
>NC_087164.1:19332422-19344922 GCF_035594125.1 Scylla paramamosain
TTACCTTCGCTATCATAAAGCTTCCATATTATTTTTTCTCTACCTTATATCACTACTCCCTTTACGTTTTTTTACGATCGAATTTACGTATTCATGATTAAATAAATTAATAAAGTACAACTGGATATAGAATTAAAACAGAACAGGGGTCATTAAGTTTAAGTGACAAACGCATCACTATACTCTTGATAATGTTTTGTACCTTAATTACCCAGAGACACCCAGCGTGACTGAAGCGCTAGATGCATAATCATTGCTCACTAACAGTTTCTTGTGTCTGACCTCGTGCAAATGTGAAATGTAAAGACTGACTTAATCAGCGAGAGAAAGGTAAACACGGAAGGGGTAAAGTGCAGGTCTAATCAGGCAATAGCCGCTAGAGATAAGAACAACAAAATATACACATGGATAAGAGAACAAAAATTGATGACACCATAAAGATAACAGCGCTAAGTTAAAAGAGAGACATAAACTGGTGCCCAAGAGACGAAGGCGTAGTAGAAGAGGATTAGAGGTAGAGAACAGCAACAGAGAGAGAGAGAGAGAGAGAGAGAGAGAGAGAGAGAGAGAGAGAGAGAGAGAGAGAGAGAGAGAGAGAGAGAGAGAGAGAGAGAGAGAGTATAGAAGCTCAAAGACAAAACTATGATTTAGACTATATAAAGAACCAACATCCTTTTAGAATTTCCTGCTGTAGTGACTTAAGTTATCGCTTTGACTGCCAGTGGGGGAAGAATGACTTGGTAATATCTGAGTAACCCTAAATTTTATGCGGCAGAAATACAATAACAAACACTATAGGATTTGTGCAACTCGATGTATCATTTTGCTGCCTGTATTGAAATTATACTCAATACTTGCATCCCATATCTAAAGAAACCATGAATATTAGACTCTACTCTTTCAGTCCTGTAGCGTCAGTGTGATTATATTTTTGAATACCATTAGTGGATTATATTAAGTTAGGGAATATATACTTTTGTAATTAATGGCTAGAAATGATGAATCTATAACTGTTGACGGTGATAATATTCTTGATTACTCCATTTTGACTAAGAATTGGTGATTTTATGAAGTTTGAGTATTACCTGCAGTACAAAATTTCTTACGGAGTGAAGAGGACTTGTTACCTGTTAGCCTCGTTTCCTGCTTATCCTATTATGTCCTAGTATATCAGTTTGTATATCCTTTGGTATTTTTGAGGGGTTTTATCTACAGTTCCATCATCTTCGTTTCCTGGTTATCCTAATGTATCCATATATATCATAGCTTCTACAATCTTTCCTAGCCATGTATCCTGCTCTGTGTTCTTCCTTTATCTCTCCTTCTCTTTTCCTTTACCGTATCTGCACCATTCTTCTACGGCAGCACTTAATACCACCGCATTGCGCCTCCCTTAGGCCCGCATTCTCGAGCACCTCTGTGTCTGACCTAACTACTAGCTACATTAAACAATCTATAGCGTTGAAGTTCTGAAGGATATTTTTGTGATTCTATTGATAGTTTTAACAAGTATTCTGCATTATCAATAGGAAAAACACTATTGTGAACCTAATTATTAATTTGTGTCTTCTGGAAATAGGTCCTGTTGGCAGAACAAAAAAACGGAATCCTATCTACACAGCAGTTTTCATGATTCCAGTGATAGTTTTAACAAATACACAGGATTATCAATAGAAAAAACATCTTTGAGATCCCGACTATTTATTTGTGTTCTTTAAAAATAGCCCTTATGGCAGAACAAGAATACGAGACCTTATCTCTGCATCCCACCCACGCTACTTTGTATTCCTGTTCATAAATCAAGGCAGAAAAAGCAACCGTCGACTGTATGGCGTGACGCTTCACAGGTGTACTGATCCGGTTCTTGATCACCCGTCGCTTTCCCATACACACACACACACACACACACACAATGACACATATGGTATAACAGATTCGCAGCAATACTTTATCAGCAGGGGTCGTACACCTCAACACACACCCTTACGTAACAGCGTGCCGTGCGTGTGTGTGTGTGTGTGTGTGTGTGTGTGTGTGTGTGTGTGTGTGTTTGTGTGATGTTTCTCTTGCACCTGTGGTTGGATCTCTCTCTCTCTCTCTCTCTCTCTCTCTCTCTCTCTCTCTCTCTCTCTCTCTCTCTCTCTCTCTCTCTCTCTCTCTGCTTCCACATGATTTAGTGTTTTTATTAGTGATGTTGTTATTGCTGCTGCTGCTGCTGCTACTTCTACTGCTGCTGCTGCTGTTGTTGTTGTTATTTGTGTTTTTGTTGCCTTCGTTATCGTTTTTATTTTTTTCTCTCTTCCTTTCTTTCTTGTTTTTCTCCTCCTCCTCCTCCTTCTCCTCCTCCCCCCTCCTACTCCTCCTCTTTATTTCCTACCAGTATTGTACTTGCCTTCATCTTCCTGTCTACGAAATTAGCAAGGCTTCTGGAACGCTGATCTCATTCGTTTTGCACTTCTTTTATTTCTCCGTCCATGATATTAATTAAGAAAGCTATATGGCACCTTTTCTTCAGTAACCTTACTTAGAGAGAGAGAGAGAGAGAGAGAGAGAGAGAGAGAGAGAGAGAGAGAGAGAGAGAGAGAGAGAGATTAATATCATCTCTAGCCACTTCTCTCATATGTTTATTAATGTTCCTTTTTCCTGTTCATCTCTAATCATAACTGTATTCCTTGTTATTATCCTTCTTTCTCTTACAAATGAACATTTCTCTAGCCTTTAAGCAGACTGCGCTTTCAGCCATGCTTTTATTTCCCAGACTTCTCTACCGTACGTTTATTAGCCTGGGGTAACCTGGACAGCGTGAGTTATTCGAGAAAATATTGTCACAACTTTCACCATCGACATTTCTTTTTCTTTAACTGTTTTAGCGTGGAAGTTCAAGGTTTTCTGCTCGTCCATCCTGTGTCTGCGCGTAGACAATAATATAAAAGACAGTAACAGATGAAAGTTTAAAAATAATTGTGCGGTCTTAGAATCACAAAGTTCACATTAGGTAGGTTAAAACTTTCTAAAAACTTTGGGAAATTAACAAAACAAGTTATTTAAATGAATGTGAATACTTTTGGTATCCTACATTACTACCTTCCTTTGGCTTTCCTCCCACATATCCACCTTTCATCTTCCAGTCAATAGTGTGGCTTTCTCCTGCCCCGTAACGTCCAATAGTGTCACATAAAGGGGCTAAGATGAGAACTACTGATGTTTGTGTCATCATCTCATCCTCTTTCCTTGATATCATCCATTTTTATTTAGTTTTCATCGCCCGCTGCAGTACAATCCTTCCTGTCTTTTACTCTTTTGACAGCTGACTTCGCTGACTTTGCTTCACTCAGCTGGCTCATACACGTGGTAGTAGTGGTGGTAGTACTAGTAAATATAGTAGTTGTAGTACCAATAGTAGTAGTAGTTTAACGAGACATTACAAGCCTTATCAGAAGAATTTAATTTTATATATAGAAAAAAATACTATTCGAACATTTTATCAAAAAAAAATGAATAAATAAAAAAAGGTGAGATATGCTTTTTATCATCATCATCATCATCATCATCATCATCATTACTGTTATTATCCTTCCCTAATGAGACAATTTTTTTTACGCAAATCCCGTATTTATTATTATTATTTATTTATTTTTTTTTAGATAGGAATGTTAAACATCCGCTGAGTCTTAATCATCCAGTTTCCCCACATTTGCATTCCCAGTAATCTCTCCCCTTTGTGTTCTTTTTTTCACTCTCTTTATCTTGCCTTCAAAGAGCGATACTGAAAAATACATGCAATTATGTTAATTAATTTTTGCTTTGTCTGGATTTTACTTTATTTGCAGTGATTTAAATTACTGTGGTGCGCACGTGGTACCAGGCGATGTGTGAAGGGTGGGCAAGGAAAGAAAGAGAGAGAGAGAGAGAGAGAGAGAGAGAGAGAGAGAGAGAGAGAGGGGGGTGATTTAGAAAGGAAGGTGTATTAGGTCTGTTCCTGACGTGTTTAGGTCATGTCAAGATGCTCTCTCTCTCTCTCTCTCTCTCTCTCTCTCTCTCTCTCTCTCTCTCTCTCTCTCTCTCTCTCTCTCTCTCTCCCCATCATTTTCCCGACATTTCTAGCGGCGGTCCCAACTTTATGAGAGAGAAAGTCGGAAAGGAAATGAAGTGTATTTTATCTTCGCCAGATAAATATAATGGTAAGTGGATTTGAAGGGACGCTCGCTCCCTCTCCCTTTCCCCTCTCCCTCTCCCTCTCCTTCTCCCTCACTCCAAACAAAGCAGTGGTTAAAGGTGGGAGGCGAAGAGGAGGAACGTTAGTGTGTGTGTGTGTGTGTGTGTGTGTGTGTGTGTGTGTGTGTGTGTGTGTTTTGGGCTAGTCGAATTTCTTTTGTTTATCGTTCTCTCTCTCTCTCTCTCTCTCTCTCTCTCTCTCTCTCTCTCTCTCTCTCTCTCTCTCTCTCTCTCTGGCTGTTTTTTTACATAATTGCCATTGTAAGAGTAATTATTTTTCCAGTCTTTTTATTTTTATGTTTAATCTTTTTTCTCATTTTACCTTTAACCTTTTAGTGGGCGACGCAATGTAACCCTCTCATTGATGATCTAAAATTAAACCAACTATTCTTGTTTCTCTCAGTCAGTAATGGGTTAATGATGCTAGTGTCATTTACCTGTACTCTCACGGTAGTCACAATCGCGAACGTCTGACTAGTGGTGGACCTAAAACCTACATTTCAGTCTGCCTGGTTTGCTTCGTGTAGTTCAGACTAATATTGATTATTTAGTGTGATATGATAGCGCTTGGAGTATGACAGTGGTGCGGTTTTCTAGTACATGTTTCAAGCTTTTATTATCATCTCTTGTCTGTTATTTCTTATTTTGTGTTATTGTTTATTTGTTGATTGATTTTAGTATATATGTTTTTGTTTTATTTCTGATTTGGTCTCATTGTTTATTTATTTATTTACTTTATTATGATTTTTGTCTTATTTTTTTACTTGGCGTCATTGTTTATTTATTTATTTATTTATTTATTTATTTTATTTATTTTATTTTTCAGTATTAGTATTAATGCCTTAGTTCTTTCAACACGTAGATATGTTCTTATTATTATTTTTTTGTTCTCTGCCCAATTTCAATAAGAATGCTTATGCCTGTGGACGAAATAAATTCATTGTTATAATGCCTCAAATACCAGTGATACTCTCAACGTTAAATCTAACAAACCTAAGTGACAGTAATAGAATAATCAAGACTGACTTATCATGAAACAATGAAGATGTGGCAGCATGAATTATAAATAAAATCTTACTACTAAGCACAAAACATCTTTACAAATCAGATCCTCTCAGATGTGACAAATAAAAGCAAACTCTCCATTTCAAAATGCTGAGGATCTTAACGTCATTTTTAAACCTCACGCAAATGACATCTAGGGACATGAAATACTTAAAAAAAAAAAAAAAAAGTTGAATAAAAATGATTGTCAAGTTAAGCTTCTTACATTTCTCCATCATGTCACACTTTAACTGAGCAAATGTCACAGGTGAAAGTAACTCCAGTGTTTTTTTTTTTTTTACCGGTTACTAAAGAAGATTGCAATGTTTATGTACAAGAAAGGGATTTAAGACGTGTATTTAGTTACTACTCTCCATTGCATGCTTCTTATCGCTAGTTTATGTGGGATCAGCGTTAGGTACAAAAAATCAATAAAAACTTCACGAGATCCTTGACTTTCTCGTATGTTCATTCTGGAGATATTCGTATTTCCTTTCCTGCTACACGTGTTGTCTCAGTATTGCGTCATTGTTGCTTTTTTCATTCCCAGTATTTTCCTTGTCCTAGTTTCGTTAATCTGAATTCTGGTAATTTCTTAAGGGCTTCTTCTTTCTTTTAGGTAACACATGTACTCTAGCTGTTTTATTAGTACTGGTTAATCTTTAGTGTGTTCCGGCCTGGATTTGTACACTTTGCAAGTATATTCCTCTTTGCTACGTCAGCTATACATGAACATTTTCTGTTGATTATCATTAGTGGCACATGTTTCCACACTACTGAATCTTTTATTTTATTTTATTTTTATTTTTTTCCACTCTCTGCGTCTTCCCTCTATCATATTGTATCCCCGTTGAATCACGTTTGTTATCAAAGTATTTTCTGGTTTCTGTTTCAGTAGCAGGTTTTTAATTATTGCGTCATTGTTCAATTCCCACTGCCTGTGTATTTTCCCTTCATCTTACTGTAGTCCAAGTGTGTTATGTTCAATATTTAGACATTTTCTAGCTTTATTTTTTTGAGTTATTATTATGTTACTCCTGTGCCGTTGCTTTATCACTCCCTATGTTCTTTCCTTCTGATGTTGCTAGTTTTGCACTGATCACAGTTTCCTCTCCAACCACTTCCTCTGTCCCTCCTTGCATTGGTCTGTGGTCTCTCTCTCTCTCTCTCTCTCTCTCTCTCTCTCTCTCTCTCTCTCTCTCTCTCTCTCTCTCTCTCTCTCTCTCTCTCTCTCTCTCTCTCTCTCTCTCTCTCTCTCTCTCTCTCTCTCTCTCTCTCAGGCTGTACCCGGGTCAGGTTTCCAAAGGTTATCTGACGTGGAGGAGGGAAAAAGCATAAGTTTATATGTAGTTAGAATTTGCATATCACCATCTCGCGTTGGGTATACTGGCACGTCCCTATTTGTCCTTTGCTTGAATCTGCGTTTTATTATTCGCAGGATATTTTTTTTCTCTTTTTTTCTTCTATGAATATTGGGTTTTTCCTGGCTTCGTGTGGCTTACCTTATTTCTCTCTTTTCTTTCTTTTTTTTGTGTGTTTTTTTTTTTTTTTATCTGTTCGGTTCGATTTCTTTTTTCTTTTTATAACTTTCTCTCCTTTCTTCTCCTCTTTTCTTTCCCCTCCTCTCCTTTCCTCTCCTCTCCTCTCCTCCTCTTCTCCTCCTCTCCTCTCCTCTCCTCTCTCTCTCTCTCTCTCTCTCTCTCCCCCACCACCACCACCACCACCACCACACCATCAGCCGTTACAAGTTCAGTGCTGAATAAAGACTTTCCCCACAATTGTTTCCTTAAGTTAAGACCAAGTTCGTCATGTAATCTTTTGAATCTTATCTTTCTATCTATTGGGACATCTAACAGTGCGTCTTCTGTCTCTTGAAGTCCACTCAGTCTGTCCTTTATCCATCTGTGATCCTATTTTCTTGTTTTTGGCTTTATATTCTGCCCGTCTCCAGTATTATTAAGAGTAGAGTTTGTTATTGATTATGTTATGTGTTTTTTTTTTATCGTATTTGGTGTTTTTGTTCTTATCTATACTGATCTTTTCCTGTTTTTTTTTTTTTTTTTTACTTACGCCCAACATTCATTGGTTCCTTTCTGTGGACTTCTTGAATTATTATCTGTTGTTAAAAGGTGACTTAAAAAAACTCTTTCTGGGTCACCTTTCAACTAATCTGATATGTATTAAGTAATTTGAAACGCATCCTTTATTCCCAACTCATGTTTTGATCTTTCTCGTTTGATAGCTGTAAGTCATGATTTAAGTAGTCACTGGTTATAGATATTGTGTTGCAGGTTTGATAGATAGACTAGAGTCTCTTAGCATGTGTCTATTTCAATCACAGGTTCTCTTGCTCTACTTGAAAAAAAAAAAAATCTTAACTCAATTGATATTTTTTTTATCTTTTTATTATTATTTTTTTTACATATATTCTTTAAAAGTAGGACGGGTCGTCGCTTCTGTTTATGCATCGGCGTACTACCTCAACCTTTTTCCTCTTCCTGGGAAAAGAAGTTAGATTGGCTTCTCAGTTTGGCTTTCTGGCTTCTTTTCGCTGCGGCGCGGCATAAACAGGCTCACTTCTCTCAAATTTCTCCCTTCATCGTCTCTTCGCATATAAAAACAAAAATGAAATAGAAAGTCAGTGAAATTTTTTATCTTTTATCATCATGAAAAAAATACTAACTTCTTTCAGTCATGCTAACGTTGGATACAAAACAAAAACAAAACAAACAAAAAATAGTGTCCTCTGTATGGGACCCTACAGAGGACAGAGGGGTCATGAAGGCAGCCAGACCCAGAGGCGCCTCCTTGCCCTTGCCCACCGACACCAGGTCACGGAAGGACCCTAGGCAGCCTTGGGATTTTTCAAACACGTCATCACAGTGTCTGGATCCCCGTCCCTTAAATTCGAATCCGCAACTTTCGTCACAAGAAAAACACGGCTGACGCAAGGCCTTTTGTAACCCCCCGTCGTGTGTCGCTGCTCTGAGGTGCGAGCTCACAACTTCCCATTGCTCGAGTGCTCCTTAAAGACACTCCAAGAAGTCTAAACTGCAGCTACACCGCCTCCTACTGCCTTTATTGACCGCCAAGAAGCCGCTGCAGTAGACCCAGTACCGCCAGACGAACTCGAAGCCTCCCTCCTAACCCCACCCACCTCCTTACCCCACCCACCTCCTTACTCCGCCAGCCAGCCAGGACAAAGAAATTCTGAGGCGGGTGGCAGCGTGTCTGCTCCTAGAAGAGAGACGAGGTCAGTAGGACAGGGGGAGGACACTGGGACCAACAGCACCAGTAGAAAGAAACGAAGAGAACGGAAGGAGGAAGGGAAGGGCAGTGGATGGGTGGGACCTAGAAAGACAGTGCGTGTGTTCAGTGGGTTATAACATTCTCGCTTTTTTTGTGTTGGCTACATTTTTTTCTGGATCTTTGAGGTGGTGGTGATGATGGTGATGGTGGTGATAATAGTGTGATATAAGAGTACCTTATTTTTATGATTTATGGTGGTTAAGGGACGCCATTAAGTAGTGGGTGGAGATAGTAGCACTGATTCTTTTTCTAGACATTTGTTGAAAGGAGAATCGTTGTAGACATTTGTGATAAGAAAGGAGGAGGAAGAGGAGGAGGAGAAGAAGGGACGTTGAATGCGGCGTCGGCGTCGGTGGTAGCGGCGGCGGCGGAGAGGGAATATGAAAGGATATAAAATAAGACGAGGCAAAAAAAAAAAAAAAGGAAGAGATAAAAATGCTAAAAA
Organism: Scylla paramamosain; assembly: GCF_035594125.1. Lineage (NCBI taxonomy): Eukaryota > Metazoa > Arthropoda > Malacostraca > Decapoda > Portunidae > Scylla > Scylla paramamosain. The sequence goes on from NC_087164.1 coordinate 19,341,436, forward strand.
GAATAAGAGAAAGTTGATTGATTGATTGATTTTATAATGCAGCGAAGGAAAAGGAAAGAAGTCGTATTAGTGTTAAAACTTAAAGGAGGACGAGAAGAGGAGAAAGAGGAGGAGGAGGAGAAGGAGGAAGAGGAAGAAGAAGAAAAATAAGAAAAGAAGAAAAAGGAGCGCAATAAGAATGGGAGAAAGAGTGGAAATAACAGCTGAGCCACAATAATACCCCGCCCCCTCACCCCGGAAAAGCACCAGGCCCAGACACATATTTTACAAACGTAACAAAGTACCCAAGATGCCACACTCCTACACATTAGAACACTGCCTCATCGCCCAAGACTCCCGCCTCGTCCCTTACCACTCTCCCTGACCACTCTCCCTTACCACTCTTCGTTCTTTGCCAATCCCTACCAAGAAAATCCAATTTCACCTCACCTTCATTGCCCCTTTCTTGTTATTTTTCTGTTATTTATATTACCTACCATACTTTTCTTGTTTTTCGTTCTTTGCCAATGTCTAGCAAGAAAATCACTTCCTTTTGTTTATGTGCTCCTTTCTTGTCATTTTCCTGTCATTTGCATTGCCTAGTATATACCCTTATTTCGTTTATATGACCCCTTTCCTGTTCTTAGCGCTGTCTACTAGACTTCCTTGTTCTATACACAGTTTTCTTCCTTGTCATTGTTCATAGGTTTCAGTAGTGTGCTATACTCTCTCCAGTCCAGTCTGTCCTTTGCACTGTCTACTACACTGCCTTGCCACTACTACACCCATATTCTTTAGCACTAGCACACTCCCTCTAGATCAGTTTCCTGCCCTTAGCACTGTCTACTACACTTCCTTCCAGTATCTACTAGTACAGTGCTCTTCGTTGGCCCTGTCTATGTCCTTTAGTATCGTGACTTTCTCTACCCCAGTCCTCTGTCCTCAACACCGACTAGTACACTTGCTTAATTAACATGCACCTCCCTGCAAATCTGCCTTTCTTAGCACTGTCTACTACATTTTCTTGTTGTATTCAGTCCTTCCTGGTTATCAGTGGTATGGCTCTGTATCGTGCCACGTGTCTCTCCCTCATGCACGCTCTTCTTGCCCTCCTTGCCCTTCTTGTCCTCCTTGTCCCACCTGTACAGTGACCCCTCGCTTTCCTCCTTGCTCTTCCTGGAGTCAGCTGAGCTACGCATTTTCTCGTGACGAAACTCGAGACAAAAGAGAATATCTAGGGGAAAATGTTCTCTTGTATTCAGTAAATGTTTTCTCTGTTTTTTCTTTCTTCCTCTCTTTTTATTTCCTTTTTTTCTCTTCTTTCTCTCTTTATTCCTTTCTTTTTTTTGTCACAGGATAGTTTTATCAGCGGGTTCTTTATTTTACTTTTGTCGTGTTTTTTTTATGGTTATTATTATTGTTGTTGTATATATATATATATATATATATATATATATATATATATATATATATATATATATATATATATATATATATATATATATATATATATATATATATATATATATGTATATATGTATATATATCACCATATCATCAGTGTTAATATTAGTCTCTCTCTCTCTCTCTCTCTCTCTCTCTCTCTCTCTCTCTCTCTCTCTCTCTCTCTCTCTCTCTCTCTACAAATGGTTCCTGCACCTTACCTCACCTGGCCTATACTATGCCCTACTCGGAGAAGGAGGAGGAGGAGGTGCAGATGGTGGAGGAAGAGAAGGAGGAAGTGGAGGGGACAGTAGGTAGAGGAGGAAGAGCGGGGGAGTACGTAGATAGAGGATGACAAGAAGGAGGAGGAGGAGGAGGAAGAAGAGGGAGAGGAGGTAGGGGAGAAGGAAGAGAGGGAGTAAGTAGAGGAGGAGGGTGAGGAGGAGTAGGAGATAAGGAGGGAGGTAGGGAGGGGGCGAAGTGGAACCCACGAGTAGGGAGCAGCAGCAGCAGCAGCAGCAGCAGGAGGACCAAGAAGTGCGCCGGCTCCATCCAGGACGCGAGGAGCTGCCTTTGTTTGGTGCCGGCGAGGACCCCCAAACCGCTGCCCCCCGGCCCATCCACCCGCCACCCGCCGCGGGCCCTCCCTCCACCGCCCCATATTACTACCACCACTGCTACCACCACCACTATCACCTCCACACTGCGTAGTTCTCACGTAGCACTTGCCTTCTCTTCGTCCTCCTCCTCTTCTTCCTCTTCCTCTTCCTCCTCCAGTACCTTCTCGTCCACCTATTTACTCACTAGCTCCGTACTGCTCGCATCTGTTCCCTCATTATTGGTACCCACTGCCGCCCATAATAAGGGGTATTTGATATGCTTCTTCTTCCCTGCAGTTCCATTCACCCACTGGCCATGGACTCTCAATGCACATGAACCATTGCACCACTACCCAAAACACACACACACACACACACACACACACACACACACACACACACACACACACACATACATACATACACACACACAGTGCCTCTACAGCATCCCTCCATCCCGTTTTCCCGCCTTCCTGCCTTCCTTCCTACAGTTTCATTCAGCCTCTTACCCTTGCGCTCCTCAGTACGCCTCCCTTCCTACCCACAGCCCTACTTCGGCAGACTCCTCGTGCTCCGCCCCTCACAAGCCACCCAGCTCTTACATCTTCCTCCTTCGGCGGTAGCTATTCCTGCTTTAACCTTCCTGCCTCTTTCCCTACTGCCTCTAATTCTTTTTGCTCCTACCTGGCCTATTGGCGCGCTCCTCTCTATCGACTTTCCTTCTCTTCTTGCCTCGTGCACTGTCCCTCCTCTCCCCATTCCTCCCTCCCTTCCCGTCTTTCTCCTCCTCCTCCTCCTTCTCCTCCTCCTCATCCTCTCTCTCCCAATGGCCAAGTAGCCTAATGGGCACGTCGGATTCTCCCTCTTTGGTTTGTTTCTCCTTTTAAGCTACAATAGTCTTCCTTTCCTGTAGTGGCCGCTGTGGATTTTCTCTCAGGCTTTCAAAGGTTGTGTTAGGCTGCTGGCTTTCTTCTGGGTCTTTGGTTTTTGCGCAGTGGTAAAAATATCCTGCGTTTTCTGATGAAATTTTAGTTTTTTTTTTCAATTTTCTTTATTGGCGTGTTGTTTTTTAATCATTTGTTTTTGTTTGTTTGTTTTTTTGTCTGCGTGTGCGATTCGAGGTATTCTTAATGGTATTTTCTTTTGACGTGGTATTTTCAGAAGATCCCGTGTCATATATGCGAAAATTGCCGCCAAAATGAGTGTGTACTTTAAGGATCCGTTGGTTGAATCTCTCTCTCTCTCTCTCTCTCTCTCTCTCTCTCTCTCTCTCTCTCTCTCTCTCTCTCTCTCTCTCTCTGGAAACGCAGTTCACAACGGAATTCACCAGTGCACTGGCAGTACTTGATTACAAAAGTAGACTGGCAGGCAGTATTAAACGTAATGGAATTTTGTTTTCAGGGCTAATCTCTCTCTCTCTCTCTCTCTCTCTCTCTCTCTCTCTCTCTCTCTCTCTCTCTCTCTCT